>NW_025535004.1:0-129346 GCF_020615455.1 Coregonus clupeaformis
AAATATGTTAGAGACATGGGACATGGCCTTTGTGTTGCTGCACTGTCTAAATATGTTAGAGACATGGGACATGGCCTTGTGTTGCTGCACTGTCTAAATATGTTAGAGACATGGGACATGGCCTTGTGTTGCTGCACTGTCTAAATATGTTAGAGACATGGGACATGGCCTTGTGTTGCTGCACTGTCTAAATATGTTAGAGACATGGGACATGGCCTTGTGTTGCTGCACTGTCTAAATATGTTAGAGACATGGGACATGGCCTTGTGTTGCTGCACTGTCTAAATATGTTAGAGACATGGGACATGGCCTTGTGTTGCTGCACTGTCTAAATATGTTAGAGACATGGGACATGGCCTTGTGTTGCTGCACTGTCTAAATATGTTAGAGACATGGGACATGGCCTTGTGTTGCTGCACTGTCTAAATATGTTAGAGACATGGGACATGGCCTTGTGTTGCTGCACTGTCTAAATATGTTAGAGACATGGGACATGGCCTTGTGTTGCTGCACTGTCTAAATATGTTAGAGACATGGGACATGGCCTTGTGTTGCTGCACTGTCTAAATATGTTAGAGACATGGGACATGGCCTTGTGTTGCTGCACTGTCTAAATATGTTAGAGACATGGGACATGGCCTTGTGTTGCTGCACTGTCTAAATATGTTAGAGACATGGGACATGGCCTTGTGTTGCTGCACTGTCTAAATATGTTAGAGACATGGGACATGGCCTTGTGTTGCTGCACTGTCTAAATATGTTAGAGACATGGGACATGGCCTTGTGTTGCTGCACTGTCTAAATATGTTAGAGACATGGGACATGGCCTTGTGTTGCTGCACTGTCTAAATATGTTAGAGACATGGGACATGGCCTTGTGTTGCTGCACTGTCTAAATATGTTAGAGACATGGGACATGGCCTTGTGTTGCTCCACTGTCTAAATATGTTAGAGACATGGGACATGGCCTTGTGTTGCTGCACTGTCTAAATATGTTAGAGACATGGGACATGGCCTTGTGTTGCTGCACTGTCTAAATATGTTAGAGACATGGGACATGGCCTTGTGTTGCTGCACTGTCTAAATATGTTAGAGACATGGGACACGGCCTTGTGTTGCTGCACTGTCTAAATATGTTAGAGACATGGGACATGGCCTTGTGTTGCTGCACTGTCTAAATATGTTAGAGACATGGGACATGGCCTTGTGTTGCTGCACTGTCTAAATATGTTAGAGACATGGGACATGGCCTTGTGTTGCTGCACTGTCTAAATATGTTCGAGACATGGGACATGGCCTTGTGTTGCTGCACTGTCTAAATATGTTAGAGACATGGGACATGGCCTTGTGTTGCTGCACTGTCTAAATATGTTAGAGACATGGGACATGGCCTTGTGTTGCTGCACTGTCTAAATATGTTAGAGACATGGGACATGGCCTTGTGTTGCTGCACTGTCTAAATATGTTAGAGACATGGGACATGGCCTTGTGTTGCTGCACTGTCTAAATATGTTAGAGACATGGGACATGGCCTTGTGTTGCTGCACTGTCTAAATATGTTAGAGACATGGGACATGGCCTTGTGTTGCTGCACTGTCTAAATATGTTAGAGACATGGGACATGGCCTTGTGTTGCTGCACTGTCTAAATATGTTAGAGACATGGGACATGGCCTTGTGTTGCTGCACTGTCTAAATATGTTAGAGACATGGGACATGGCCTTGTGTTGCTGCACTGTCTAAATATGTTAGAGACATGGGACATGGCCTTGTGTTGCTGCACTGTCTAAATATGTTAGAGACATGGGACATGGCCTTGTGTTGCTGCACTGTCTATCTGCCTTAACAAACAGTGACACATTATATTATTATTCATTTTATTATTGACATTTAACATGGAAAAGAGGTGACCCCTTGACTTTTTACACATTTTGTTACGTTATGGCCTAATTATAAAATTGATTAAATAAAATAATGTCCTCATCAATCTACACACAATAACCCATAATGACAAAGCGAAAAACAGGTTTATAGAAATGTTTGCAAATGTATAAAAATTCCAAATGAAAAAAACGTATGTACATAAGTATTCAGACCCTTTGTTATGAGACACTAAATTGAGCCCAGGTGCATCCTGTTTCCATTGATCATCCTTGAGATGTTTCTACAACTTGATTGGAGTCCACCTGTGGTAAATTGAAATTGTTAGGAGATGATTTGGAAAGGCATACACCTGTCTATATAAGGTCCCACAGTTGACACACCCCTCACTATAGTCATTGGTTGCACTAATTGAACTGTTTGTCTACATAACCTGGTTCAATCATTCATGACATCAGTTGATATTCAGAGTGTGAGACTCTCTATATATATTTTATATCTTCCAGTTCATTCTCCGTTAGTCAGCACCTCTACACTAAATAAAGTTCTCTGGGGGTGCGCCAGCTCATGCTTTTTATTAGAGACTTTAGTCCCCAGAGGTCTTAACATGGAAAAGGACTATAGTATGTTTTAGAGACTTTAGTCCCCAGAGGTCTTAACCTGGAAAAGGACTATAGTATGTTTTAGAGACTTTAGTCCCCAGAGGTCTTAACCTGGAAAATGACTATAGTATGTTTTAGAGACTTTAGTCCCCAGAGGTCTTAACCTGGAAAAGGACTATAGTATGTTTTAGAGACTTTAGTCCCCAGAGGTCTTAACCTGGAAAAGGACTATAGTATGTTTTAGATACTTTAGTCCCCAGAGGTCTTAACCTGGAAAAGGACTATAGTATGTTTTAGAGACTTTAGTCCCCAGAGGTCTTAACCTGGAAAAGGACTATAGTATGTTTTAGATACTTTAGTCCCCAGAGGTCTTAACCTGGAAAAGGACTATAGTATGTTTTAGAGACTTTAGTCCCCAGAGGTCTTAACCTGGAAAAGAACTATAGTATGTTTTAGAGACTTTAGTCCCCAGAGGTCTTAACCTGGAAAATGACTATAGTATGTTTTAGAGACTTTAGTCCCCAGAGGTCTTAACCTGGAAAATGACTATAGTATGTTTTAGAGACTTTAGTCCCCAGAGGTCTTAACCTGGAAAAGGACTATAGTATGTTTTAGAGACTTTAGTCCCCAGAGGTCTTAACCTGGAAAAGGACTATAGTATGTTTTAGAGACTTTAGTCCCCAGAGGTCTTAACCTGGAAAATGACTATAGTATGTTTTAGAGACTTTAGTCCCCAGAGGTCTTAACCTGGAAAAGGACTATAGTATGTGTTAGAGACTTTAGTCCACAGAGGTCTTAACCTGGAAAAGGACTATAGTATGTTGTAGAGACTTTAGTCCCCAGAGGTCTTAACCTGGAAAAGGACTATAGTATGTTTTAGAGACTTTAGTCCCCAGAGGTCTTAAACTGGAAAAGGACTATAGTATGTTTTAGAGACTTTAGTCCCCAGAGGTCTTAACCTGGAAAAGGACTATAGTATGTTTTAGAGACTTTAGTCCCCAGAGGTCTTAACCTGGAAAAGGACTATAGTATGATTTAGAGACTTTAGTCCCCAGAGGTCTTAACCTGGAAAAGGACTATATTATGTTTTAGAGACTTTAGTCCCCAGAGGTCTTAACCTGGAAAAGGACTATAGTATGTTTTAGAGACTTTAGTCCCCAGAGGTCTTAACCTGGAAAAGGACTATAGTATGTTTTAGAGCCTTTAGTCCCCAGAGGTCTTAACCTGGAAAAGGACTATAGTATGTTTTAGAGACTTTAGTCCCCAGAGGTCTTAACCTGGAAAAGGACTATAGTATGTTTTAGAGACTTTAGTCCCCAGAGGTCTTAATCTGGAAAAGGACTATAGTATGTTTTAGAGACTTTAGTCCCCAGAGGTCTTAACATGGAAAAGGACTATAGTATGTTTTAGAGACTTTAGTCCCAGAGGTCTTAACCTGGAAAAGGACTATAGTATGTTTTAGAGACTTTAGTCCCCAGAGGTCTTAACCTGGAAAAGGACTATAGTATGTTTTAGAGACTTTAGTCCCCAGAGGTCTTAACCTGGAAAAGGACTATAGTATGTTTTAGAGACTTTAGTCCCCAGAGGTCTTAACCTGGAAAAGGACTATAGTATGTTTTAGAGACTTTAGTCCCCAGAGGTCTTAACCTGGAAAAGGACTATAGTATGTTTTAGAGACTTTAGTCCCCAGAGGTCTTAACCTGGAAAAGGACTATAGTATGTTTTAGAGACTTTAGTCCCCAGAGGTCTTAACCTGGAAAATGACTATAGGATGTTTTAGAGACTTTAGTCCCCAGAGGTCTTAACCTGGAAAAGGACTATAGTATGTTTTAGATACTTTTCTTAACCTGGAAAAGGACTATAGTATGTTTTAGAGACTGTAGTCCCCAGAGGTCTTAACCTGGAAAAGGACTATAGTATGTTTTAGAGACTTTAGTCCCCAGAGGTCTTAACCTGGAAAAGGACTATAGTATGTTTTAGAGACTTTAGTCCCCAGAGGTCTTAACCTGGAAAAGGACTATAGTATGTTTTAGAGACTTTAGTCCCCAGAGGTCTTAACCTGGAAAGGGACTATAGTATGTTTTAGAGACTTTAGTCCCCAGAGGTCTTAACCTGGAAAAGGACTATAGTATGTTTTAGATACTTTAGTCCCCAGAGGTCTTAACCTGGAAAAGGACTATAGTATGTTTTAGAGACTTTAGTCCCCAGAGGTCTTAACCTGGAAAAGGACTATAGTATGTTTTAGAGACTTTAGTCCCCAGAGGTCTTAACCTGGAAAAGGACTATAGTATGTTTTAGAGACTTTAGTCCCCAGAGGTCTTAACCTGGAAAAGGACTATAGTATGTTTTAGAGACTTTAGTCCCCAGAGGTCTTAACCTGGAAAAGGACTATAGTATGTTTTAGAGACTTTAGTCCCCAGAGGTCTTAACCTGGAAAAGGACTATAGTATGTTTTAGAGACTTTAGTCCCCAGAGGTCTTAACCTGGAAAAGGACTATAGTATGTTTTAGAGACTTTAGTCCCCAGAGGTCTTAACCTGGAAAGGACTATAGTATGTTTTAGAGACTTTAGTCCCCAGAGGTCTTAACCTGGAAAAGGACTATAGTATGTTTTAGAGACTTTAGTCCCCAGAGGTCTTAACCTGGAACCACTAAAACAATTTGGGAGACAGGGCAATCATATTTTTTGTGAAGAGTCCATTCCCTTGGTAGTCCAGTCCCCCCCCCTCCCAACTTGTTGTTGTTTATTTTCCAATACCTAACATATTGAACATGTGTTATGTAGAAATGGTTTTACATCAATGATATCTATTGCAGTTGAAATATGATTGCCCTGTCTCCCAAACTGATTTAGTGGTTCCATTTGTGTAATTGACCACTAGGTGGAGACATTGACCACAGTACCGCTCACCCTGAGGACCAACCTGTATAGTCCACCACACCCTCTCTCATTAGCACCACCAGCTGAAGAGAGTTTCTCCCTCACTGTGTTCCCCATGCAGGCCCTGCGCCACGAGGGTGCAAAAGGGGGCAATGGCATTGTGTGCATGGAGCACTTTAACAATTCCATGTCCAAGGAGGTCTGGGTGCAGTGTTGGGAATGATGGGCTCACCAAGCCTGAACCCCAGGACAGCCATACCACTGTCACCAAGCCTGAACCCCAGGACAGCCATACCACTGTCACCAAGCCTGAACCCCAGGACAGCCATACCACTGTCACAACTGTCACCAAGCCTGAACCCCAGGACTAATGGCTGAGGTGGGTGATTGTATATGTGGTTTATTATAATTGTATTTATCTGCTATAACTAGTTTCCATAATATATTGATATATATTTTAACAGTATTGTGTCTCCAGCTGTATAACCATTCCTGCTGCTATTTGTTCTGATATATATTTTAACAGTATTGTGTCTCCAGCTGTATAACCATTCCTGCTGCTATTTGTTCTGATATATATTTTAACAGTATTGTGTCTCTAGCTGTATAACCATTCCTGATGCTATTTGTTCTGATATATATTTTAACAGTATTGTGTCTCTAGCTGTATAACCATTCCTGCTGCTATTTGTTCTTGTCTTTATGTTCCTTTAAAATAAATAAAAAGTTGATCACAAAAAAAGGAAAAGTGCACAGGGTTTCAACTGAAAATCAGAGACCGGGAAATCAAGTCACATGCTTCCACTGTGGCAAGGTGGGACATCAAGTATCAACATGTTGGTGTAAGGACATGGATTGTCCAGCCTGTGGTAAAAAGGGCCATCAGGCTTCTACATGCTGGTTTAAGGACATGGATTGTCCAGCCTGTGGTAAAAAGGGCAACATCAGACAAGTCTCCAGAAAAAAAAAGAGAACAGAGAAATCACAAAAACGGGAAACAAGAAACAGGCATTCCAACGAAAGACACATAGACATGTTCACACTGTTGAGTAAGAGAACACTGAGGTGAGTGACTCATCAGACGAGGAAGTCACACTGAAAATCCTGACTTTTTCCTGGCGGGCCGCACGGCTACTATGTCTCCCCCTTGCTAGAGGGACAGCCGGTGGGTATGGAGATTGACACAGGGGCAGCTGTATCTCTTGTGTCAGAAAAAAGACACTGAAACACCTTCCACTTCAACCAGCGCACCTCGTGTTAAAGACTTACACAGGTGAATCTGTCGCTGTGAGAGACATCACTGATGTCACAGTTCAGGAAAACAGTCAAACTGAAAAGCTGCCACTCTATGTTGTGAAAGGAGACTATGCATCACTACTGGGATGTTCATAGTTGGAGAAAATCACACTGGACTGGCCATCAGTGCATACAATGACACATGGAGACACAGACCTACCTGCCATCTTAAAGAAACATGTAGAAGTCTTTAATGGACAGCTGGGTAGTATGAACGACATTACAGGGAAGCTTAGCATTAAGCCAGACAGCAAACCAACGTTTCTGAACGCAGGACCTGTACCTTATGCTATCAGACCAAAAGTCAAGGCTGACTTGGACGCTTTAGTCAAGAACAAAGTATTGGAGCCGGTCAGCATGAGTGAATGCATGAGCAACACCCATCTACCAGTCCTTAACACTAGAACCGCCTGTTCTTTCAGCATATCAGAACCCGCTAGAGAAAGTTACCAGGCGTCTACTTTAGCAAATGCATCAGATGCATATCAACCAGCAAGGTGCAAGGTGTGTAAATTGTAAAGGATGAATTGTATAAATAAATATTTGTGGAAATATATTGATGACAATATATAAAAACAATAATGTGTTGATTGTATCAGACACTGTACCGCACCTTTACACATGAACCAATCACGTCTTCTCTTTATGCTTCAGGTCCACAGTCAGCACACAGCTTCGGGGCTTTGTGTGAGCAAGCCCTACAAACAAATCGGTTGCCCTGCACAAAGTTTTTATGGGACTTTTTCCGTCCGCACTTGCTTACTTGACATTGTGTCTCCTTTTTCCCCAGTGGGAGCTGTGGTGCTTGGGGAAGAGGGAGAGGAGGACCTGCTGTCTTGACATTGTGTCTCCTTTTTCCCCAGTGGGAGCTGTGGTGCTTGGGGAAGAGGGAGAGCAGGACCTGCTGATTTGACATTGTGTCTTTTTTTTTGGCTCCACGTGTCTCAAAACCACAGTCTCAGACAGTCGCTCACTCGGCTGATCTGGTTTCATCTTTCCCCAGATATGGAAAGACACTGAGCAAGTTGGTTTCGACATCCGCTGCTAACCAAAACAGAAGTCACATGCATCATTATCAGTTTCTATCTGGTTTCTATTGGCCATTCATCCATTGACGACAGAATAGCATATTTTAATTTGATTATTTTACTAGTTTTTGCTTAGTAGCCAGAGCAATGCTCTGGTCATGTGCTAAATGAATGAACAGCAGGGATCTTGGTGAAAAAAGTGACATTTGGAAATAGAGCTTCACCTCTTGAATTTGGAGAGTTATTTGATAAAGGTAAGTGTCATAGAAACTGCAGAATATGCTCTTTCAGATACAGCACTATATAGAAATCCCAATGTTTTACCTGCATGTGACTCTGAAGGAGGATTTGACAAAGAGATGTTCCTTTCGCTTCATCTGTCAATTACAAGATGCGCCCAATTTACAATTTGACAATTGATAATATTGTCACTCATCAGATTATTGTCAATGTAATCTGGTCTATAGGCTAACTCTTATCATGTGTGAAATGAGTTGAGGTATAGTTCAGGTGTAGTTTTGATGGGCCGGCTGTGAGGCTGACTGGCATCAGTTTGTTTCCCACTCATCAACTTGGATAGATTCAAGGATATTATTCTAAAGGACTTCTGCAACTCATAGCATGTTTTCGTTTCCCACAATACATTTAATTAGTAATAGAGTTATAGTAAATAAAACAGTCCCATAACCGTTTATTTTTACAAAGTAAAACATAAAAGAGAAATGTATCAACCCACAAGGCGTGTGGTCAAATGATTTGCTGCTGATAAACAGGCATAACACAAACTCATCATTACACTATTGTTCTAAATGAATTCAACATCTGCACCCTCCTTATCATTCAGTTGGGCCTAATTTAAATTCAATTGTGAAGTAAGGTGCACAACCATTGCCCATTCATTCATTTGTCATTTATTCAGTGAGGAAAGAGAGACTCATTAGTGGCACATTGTTTTGGCAGATTAATTTGGGAATAGGTGTGAAAACAACGGGTAACAAGGCATAGAATACTTTTCTGTTCGTGATGTAAAAATTCTGACAAATGAGCAGTGTAAAATACAAACATTAAGGAAAAGTCAGGGAGCAGGACATAGGTTTATTTGGGGTCTGATTCTAGTGTTAAAAGGCAATTCCTCCACTTTTCAACCTCATATTCATCCTCTCCAGCACCACAACAGTATGTGAAAACAGCACGTTTCTATGATCTGTAGTTAAAAAGACAAGAAGAAAAGTCTTTACAAAATGTGACATAAAAGTAAACCCAGTAATTTCCACCAGAAGTGATTTTCTAGTTTCCAGCCCAATGGAGTAAACCCAGTGATTTCCACCTGCAGTGAGTTTCTAGTTTCCAGCCCAATGGAGTAAACCCAGTGATTTCCACCTGCAGTGAGTTTCTAGTTTCCAGCCCAATGGAGTAAACCCAGTGATTTCCACCTGCAGTGAGTTTCTAGTTTCCAGCCCAATGGAGTAAACCCAGTGATTTCCACCTGCAGTGAGTTTCTAGTTTCCAGTCCAATGGAGTAAACCCAGTGATTTCCACCTGCAGTGAGTTTCTAGTTTCCAGCCCAATGGAGTAAACCCAGTGATTTCCACCTGCAGTGAGTTTCTAGTTTCCAGTCCAATGGAGTAAACCCAGTGATTTCCACCTGCAGTGAGTTTCTAGTTTCCAGTCCAATGGAGTAAACCCAGTGATTTCCACCTGCAGTGAGTTTCTAGTTTCCAGCCCAATGGAGTAAACCCAGTGATTTCCACCTGCAGTGAGTTTCTAGTTTCCAGCCCAATGGAGTAAACCCAGTGATTTCCACCTGCAGTGAGTTTCTAGTTTCCAGCCCAATGGAGTAAACCCAGTGATTTCCACCTGCAGTGAGTTTCTAGTTTCCAGCCCAATGGAGTAAACCCAGTGATTTCCACCTGCAGTGAGTTTCTAGTTTCCAGTCCAATGGAGTAAACCCAGTGATTTCCACCTGCAGTGAGTTTCTAGTTTCCAGCCCAATGGAGTAAACCCAGTGATTTCCACCTGCAGTGAGTTTCTAGTTTCCAGTCCAATGGAGGGGATTTTATTCCTCCCCACACCACTGCAAATCTGATTGGGTTTGAACATTTCTGGTTTCAAAATAACTTTTGATTACATCGAGTAAAACTTTTTAACTTTATATTTTTTTAACGAAACTTAGAAAAACACCCTTTTCACATATGCTTTAATTTTATAAATATAGTTTGCAGCAACACCTGCATACTGTCACATAACCAGAGGAGGCTGGTGGAGGAGCTATAGGAGGACAGGCTCATTGTAAAGACTGGAATGGAATCAATGGAACGGTATCAAACACTTCATTTATTTATTCAATTTCAGCCATAAAAATGAACCCCGTCCTCCTATAGCTCTTCCCACCAGCCTCCTCTCGAAAATGTCTCTTTTCTGGTAAAAGAGAAGTTGAGAATACCACATATTGTTTCTGTTTTGTCTACATGTCTCTACAATAAACCACAGGTTTTTTTCTTGAGACTGATGGGGAAGAGTGGGGTGGAAAGGCTTTTTCAACACTACTGTAGTTAGCACAACCTTGTGACTAATTGAACTTCCTGTTTGCTTTGCGATACTTGCGTGGAGGGAGGGGGTTCAATGTTATCATTCTGACTTCCCAATACCTTCCCCATGTCTCATATTCACTGTTATCTTTCTACCTTCCCAATACCTTCCCCCCATGTATCATATTCGCTGTTATCTTTCTACCTTCCCAATACCTTCCCCCAGTTCAGAGATGGCTTGATGTGGTGTGCAGCATAGAGTGTATAGTCCTTTAGTCTCTATGGACCAGATGGTAGTGTACAGTTCAGAGATGGCTTGATGTGGTGTGCAGCATAGAGTGTACAGTCCTTTAGTCTCTATGGACCAGATGGTAGTGTACAGTTCAGAGATGGCTTGATGTGGTGTGCAGTATAGAGTGTATAGTCCTTTAGTCTCTATGGGCCAGATGGTAGTGTACAGTTCAGAGATGGCTTGATGTGGTGAGCAGCATAGAGTGTATAGTCCTTTAGTCTCTATGGGCCAGATGGTAGTGTACAGTTCAGAGATGGCTTGATGTGGTGAGCAGCATAGAGTGTATAGTCCTTTAGTCTCTATGGACCAGATGGTAGTGTACAGTTCAGAGATGGCTTGATGTGGTGAGCAGCATAGAGTGTATAGTCCTTTAGTCTCTATGGGCCAGATGGTAGTGTACAGTTCAGAGATGGCTTGATGTGGTGAGCAGCATAGAGTGTATAGTCCTTTAGTCTCTATGGACCAGATGGTAGTGTACAGTTCAGAGATGGCTTGATGTGGTGAGCAGCGTAGAGTGTATAGTCCTTTAGTCTCTATGGACCAGATGGTAGTGTACAGTTCAGAGATGGCTTGATGTGGTGTGCAGCATAGAGTGTATAGTCCTTTAGTCTCTATGGGCCAGATGGTAGTGTACAGTTCAGAGATGGCTTGATGTGGTGTGCAGTGTAGAGTGTATAGTCCTTTAGTCTCTATGGACCAGATGGTAGTGTACAGTTCAGAGATGGCTTGATGTGGTGTGCAGCTTAGAGTGTATAGTCCTTTAGTCTCTATGGACCAGATGGCCAGTTGGTGAGGGCTACAGCATGGGGAAAGAAACTGTTCAGATGGGGGTCTATAACATCCAATCACATAGGTTTACAGCAGCTGACAGTTGCAACGTCATTGCTAATAATGCAAACTGCCTTGGTTTAGATAAAGACAAGCTCTGTACAGATATAGGATCTTAATTTAATCAGCCTGTTGCAGGAGAACTAAAACATGTTGTGTATTTGAGGGTTAAAAAGGCTTCTGAAGTTTGTAATTTCCACTTTTCCACCTTTCCCTTTTGAAAAATGTCAATTCATTATAATCCACATAATAATTCAAATGTCCTTTTGCTTCAGGATTAATTTCCTGCTCTAGCAAACTGGCTCAAATTAAGATCCTACATCTGTAGCAATACACCTGTCTTTAATGAGTTGTC
The DNA here is from genome assembly GCF_020615455.1 of Coregonus clupeaformis. NCBI lineage: Eukaryota > Metazoa > Chordata > Actinopteri > Salmoniformes > Salmonidae > Coregonus > Coregonus clupeaformis. The sequence goes on from NW_025535004.1 coordinate 11,690, forward strand.
ACTGTGTTCACCACAACCAACATGCTGCATCTCTGTTTAGTTACTGTGTTAACCACAACCAACATGCTGCATCTCTGTTTAGTTACTGTGGTAACCACTACCAACATGCTGCATCTCTGTTTAGGGGTCAGTGGTCTAAAATGAGTCTCTCTGGGGAGAGAGAGGAGGGGGGTCCTGCCTCTAAAATGAGTCTCTCTGGGGAGAGAGAGGAGGGGGGCCCTGCCTCTAAAATGAGTCTCTCTGGGGAGAGAGAGGAGTGGGGCCCTGCCTCTAAATTGAGTCTCTCTGGGGAACATGACACCAAAGCTAAGAGGTGAGATTACAATTTGGTTTAAGAATTCTTACGTTTAATTCCAAAATCAATATGCACCATTTTTTTCATCAGAAATGATTGCAAAACGCTATATGCAAAAATTCAGCAAAAATGATTGCCTTGGGTACCTTCAATATTACTGGGTACCTTCAATATTACTGTTCTCAAATGTTTTATTAATGGATTTGAGATGTGTATAAAGATAAATGTTTTTTTTTGCTAAATGCTATATATCCATTGTTTAGTTGGAATGGAATGTTCGTATCCTGTATATTTGACTGTGAGATGTGGTTGTCTCACCTAGATATCTTAAGATGAATGCAGTTACAGATGCCATATCTTAATTTGACCCAGTTTCTCACAACAGGAACATAATCCTGCAGCAATAGGAAATGTAAATTATTATGTGCGTCATAATTAATTAAAACATTTTGTTGTGGTCGGTACATTTCTCATTAGGGCAAATCAAGTTTGACATTTTTAAGTGGAAATTACAAACTCTAGAAGCCTTTTTAAAGCTTGAATACACTACAATACGGCAACTGTATTGTAAGTCACTCTGGGCCCGGTTTCCCGATAGCGATGGAATTTAGGCTTACCAGTGTTTTAAGATGTATATTTCCTACAACGGCTGAAGATGTAACATGTATTTCCCACGCACCACGCAGAGAGAACGGCTGAAGATGTAACATGTATTTCCCACGCACCACGCAGAGAGAACGGCTGAAGATGTAACATGTATTTCCCACGCACCACGCAGAGAGAACGGCTGAAGATGTAACATGTATTTCCCACGCACCACGCAGAGAGAACGGCTGAAGATGTAACATGTATTTCCCACGCACCACGCAGAGAGAACGGCTGAAGATGTAACATGTATTTCCCACGCACCACGCAGAGAGAACGGCTGAAGATGTAACATGTATTTCCCCACGCACCACGCAGAGAGAACGGCTGATGATGTAACATGTATTTCCCACGCACCACGCAGAGAGAACGGCTGATGATGTAACATGTATGTCCCACGCACCACGCAGAGAGAACGGCTGAAGATGTAACATGTATTTCCCACACACACACACACACACACACACACACACTGGATACACACACACTGGACACACACACACTGGACACACACAAACACACACACACACTGGACACAAACACACACACACACACACACACACACACACTGAACACACACACACACTGGACACGCATCCACACACACACACTGGACACACACATTCATACACATTGGACACACACACACTGGACACACTGGACACACACACACACACACTGAACACACACACTGAAAACACACACACACACACACACTTAACACACAAACACTGAACACACAATCACACACACACACTGGACACACACTGAACACACACACACTGAACACACACACTGGACACACATACACATGACACACACACAGACACACTGGACACACACAAACACACACACTCACACTGGACATACACACACACACACTGAACACACACACTGGACACACACACACTGTACAAATACACACACACACGCACTGGACACACACACACTGGACAAACTCACACTGGACACACACACACTGGACACACACACACACACACACACCGGACACACACACACACAAACACTGGACAAACACACACACTGGACACACACACACACACACACACTGGACACACTCACACTGGACACACACACACCAGACACACACACACATATACACTGGACACACACACTGAACATACACAGTGGACACACACACATTGGACACACACACACACACACACACACACACACACACACACACACACACACACACACACACACACTGGACAAACACACACACTGGACACACTCACACTGGACATACACACACACACACACACTGGACACACACACACACACACACACACACACACACTGGACACACACACACACTGGACACACACACACACACACTGGACACACTTACACTGGACACACACACATACACAAACACACTTGGGACACATATACACACACTAGACACACACACACACTGGACACACACACACTGGACACAAACACGCACACACACTGGACACACACACACACACACTGGACACACAAACACACAGAACACAAACACACACACACTGGACACACACACACTGGACACACACACACACACACACACACACACACACACACACACACACTGGACAAACACACACACTGGACACACTCACACTTGACATACACACACACACACACACACTGGACACACACACACACACACACACACACACACACTGGACACACACACACACACTGGACACACACACACACACACTGGACACACTTACACTGGACACACACACATACACAAACACACTTGGGACACACATACACACTCTAGACACACACACACACTGGACACACACACACTGGACACAAACACGCACACACACTGGACACACACACACACACACTGGACACACAAACACACACACACTGGACACACACACACTGGACACACACACACACACACACACACTGGACACACACTGGACACACACACACACACTGGACATATTACACGCACACACTGGACACACACACACACACACACTGGACACACACACACTGAACACACACACACACACACTGGACACACACTGGACACACACACACAAACACACTTGATACACACACACACACTGGACACATTTCCATGTGTTGTATTTTGATGAAAGGAAATCCCATAAAGCCTACTGGACAGGACTTTGCTATGGCATCTTCTGTTTGGGTGTCTCAGGTCAGGTCTGAGCCATGATCAGAATGTGTCTCTGTGTCTATTTCCAGCCCTGCCATTTCTACCTGTCCTGATCTAGTTTTTCACCCCTGACCTCCTCACACCGTCTCACTGTCCATGTCTGCTTTTAGCTCCCACCTCTACTTCACTGTGTTATAATGGACCTTATGCTTGTTATGTCACCTCTGGAACCAGTTATCAAACATACTGACCTTTCTGACCCTATCCCATGGCCCTACTTTCTACAACTGAACATTTAAATTCCTCTATGAGTTTTGTTTAGTGTCCATTTACTTATCTATGTATTTGTTGTATATTGGGGGTTGTGCTGCAGAGCATCATGGGGGGTTTGTATGTGTTGAGATGATCACGTTCCAGATAAATGGTTGAACTGATTCCTGTCTCCTGTCTCATCATTATTGAATTGTTATACAGACGTGGTTATGAAACCCACGAGACATAACAAAAGATTGGTGATGAGTAAGTCTGAATCTACAGGAACTATTCTGTCTGGAAGAAGTGGGTTTTTACAACTGTTTAAAACTGTTATTTTCTGTGGTCCAGTCTAGGCTAATGTTAGCACAGTGTATTGATAGCAGAGGCAAGTGCATAGTCTAGCTAGCTAAGAAAGAGAGTTAACATCGTCATGGACGGCAGAAAAGGACTGGAGACGGACGTCGGAGCGGGAAAACAAAATGATTAAAAGGGAGGAACATACAGTGATTGAAGGAAAGTACATTTATTCAACTGTGAAAATGAACTTTGGGGAAAAAAATTGCTAAATTAGCTAACTTAGGAGGAAACGTCAGTGAGTGAAGTGAATGAAGATCAAGTGACTGAGGAAAATATTGCTTTGGTTGAGGACAATATTGAAGTGAGTGACAATCAGGAGCTTATTGAGAAATGAACAATTATTGGAATTGATGGAAACATTGGACAGTTTGATGAAAGTATTGAACAGTGGAGCTCATATACAGAACGGTTTGAATATTTTGTTCTTGTAAATGACATGGATGAGGACAACATTGTGCCTACATGTTTTAGTGTAATGGGGCCAAAGACATTTAATTTACTAGGCAGCCTGCCACATCCAGTCAGAACAGGTAATAAGACGTATGGGGATATTGTGGAGATACTTAAAGGACATTTTTCACCAGAACCACTAGTTAATGCTGAAAGGTTCAGGTTCCACATGAGACATCAGGAAGAGGGAGAATCAGTAACAATGTTTGCTGCTGCATTAAAGAAACTACCAGAACACTGAGTTTAATGCTGTTCTAAATGACATCATTAGAGACAGACTAGTATGTGGGCTACGGAGTGAAGCTACACAAAAGAGACTGTTGACTGAAAGTCATCTGACCTTGGCAAAGGACATTGAAATCAGTGTGTCCATGGAACTAGCTGCTAAAGAGGCTCACCAGTTGAGTTCATCAGGAACTTAGTGGGTTCATCTAACAATCCTAATCATCAGCTGATACATTTTAATCTCATACACAGGGTAAACCTTCCACCTAGAAAACATCATTTAATGAACATATTAACCTCTCTTCTGTGTGATCTATGTAATCAATTTAAGGTTCTGTATTTATTTTTCTCAGTTCACCTTGTGTTCTTGAACGTAGCCCTGTTTCTTTGTGTTCTTGAACGTAGCCCTGTTTCTTTGTGTTCTTGAACGTAGCCCTGTTTCTTTGTGTTCTTGAACGTAGCCCTGTTTCTTTGTGTTCTTGAACGTAGCCCTGTTTCTTTGTGTTCTTGAACGTAGCCCTGTTTCTTTGTGTTCTTGAACGTAGCCCTGTTTCTTTGTGTTCTTGAACGTAGCCCTGTTTCTTTGTGTTCTTGAACGTAGCCCTGTTTCTTTGTGTTCTTGAACGTAGCCCTGTTTCTTTGTGTTCTTGAACGTAGCCCTGTTTCTTTGTGTTCTTGAACGTAGCCCTGTTTCTTTGTGTTCTTGAACGTAGCCCTGTTTCTTTGTGTTCTTGAACGTAGCCCTGTTTCTTTGTGTTCTTGAACGTAGCCCTGTTTCTTTGTGTTCTTGAACGTAGCCCTGTTTCTTTGTGTTCTTGAACGTAGCCCTGTTTCTTTGTGTTCTTGAACGTAGCCCTGTCTTTCATGTTTGTTCATTGATTCCACCTGTGTTAGTTACTCACCTGGTCTCATCAGCTCCTTATTTAGGTCAGTTCATTCTGTTTGTGCCTTGTGAGGTATTGTTCGTTTTGACTCTACTAAGCCTTTTCCTAGCTCTGTGAGAACCAGTTTTAGCCTTCAGTCCTAGTTTTGTTTCACCTGCCTGTTTGCCTACCTGTGTATGACCATTGCCTGCCTGTGACCACGATTCCTGTCTTCTGTAAAGGCGTAATAAACACCTGCCGCGCTCTGCGTGTGAATCTACACCTTTTTTCTCCTGAGTATTCATTACAGTACCCTAATGTTAAGTGTCATTAATGTATAGTTATTAGGAGCAGACATCTTTAAAGATAATAAGAAAGAGGGAAAAAGATAGAAACTAAATGAAATGATGAAAGTATAAAATAGTAACCATCTGGTGAGCTAATACCCTGACCCTACCACAAACCCACCAACCCCTCCCCAACTGAGGGAGTTAATAAACCATACCCTTAGACGCTAGTCTTTAAGCTAGATGTACCTGCTATGCATAGCATCGCCCCAAAGAGGTTCATTCTAAATTATGTGTATATGGCATTAGAAGTGCATTGACTGTTCCCTGTAACATGAATATATTGTTAGTCGAGTCACAAAATACAATTTGAATCAAAGAGACAAACATCGGCAACAATAATGACTGGACTATTTAGCCCCACTTGAGCATGTCTCAACAACAACAACAACAACAACAACAGAGGATGCGTTCATAGTCCCCAACAGCGCCTACCCGCACACACAAACGTCAACCAATCGGCATTCCCCAAGGCGCCCTGAAACCTGCGCCGCTCGGTGACAAAAGGGAACAAACGTCCACAAATATGTTTTTACATTTTTACATTTTAGTCATTTAGCAGACGCTCTTATCCAGAGCGATTTACAGTTAGTGAGTGCATACATTATGATCAGGACAACATAGTGATACCCAAGGATTATGGACCCTGGTCAAAAGTAGTGCACTGTGTAGGGTGCCATTTGGGATGGAGGTTCTCTCCCTGTCTCCATGCTGCTCCTAATTGGCCCAGTGTTAAGCTATGGTTCTCCCTCCCTGCCTCCCTCTCTTCCTCTCTCCTAGCCTGGATAATTGGCTGCTCTCTCTCACCCCATCCCCTGGTCTCTCCAGCTCCCCGCTGCATTCCCAACACTTCCAACCCAGCCAGGATCACCCCATGGAGTTTGTTTTGACCGCTGGATCAAAGGGAATACACTATCCCAGACAGACGGGACTCACACTGCTCCACGCTCTCACACAGAACTACTACCAATCTGGCAACACACAGAACTACTACCAATCTGGCAACACACATAACTACTACCAATCTGACAACCAATGGAATTACTACTTATCTGGCAACACACAGAACTACTACCAATCTGGCAACACACAGAACTACTTCCAATCTGGCAACACACTCTTAAACACAATACATTCCTCCTGCACGATACCGTGCCACGGCTGGACTGGCCCCCAAACTGGCAACGCTTCTCAGGCCCAGAACTAGTGGAACAGTGGAAAACGCCAACAGCCCACAACCCCCCTTGTTTTGTGAGGTGTTTGTGGTGGTTGTGTGTCTGTCTATAGAACATGTAACACACAAAAACCCCCCAGGTTGCTGTTCGTCAGGAGGAAGCATGCCCCCCCACCACACACACATGCTGCAGGGAAGCACGCTGCATGACCCCCCCACACACACACGCTTTACTGAACGCCTTTCTAACACCTTGTTTAAATAGATATTTCCAATACATGGAGTCACAGTTTAGAACTGAATGGCCTCTTTTCCAATTCATGGAGTCACAGTCTCGAACTGAATGGCCTCGTTTCCAGTTGCGATGTAACTTAAGCATTACCATGATCGCACCCAAGCAGCACAGGAAAAAAGACATCAAGCTATGATGAATAAATGAAAACCTTTACCAGACGATAACTATTATCCCTCAAATATAAAATAGAGACAATTAGTTAAACAATCACCATCCTCCTGAGTTCACCCTCCCAACCCCCCATTATATATATATTTATATACACATGTACGCACACACACAACTGCCCAGCTATCAGCTAGCTGGCAATTAGGTTTCCAGCCAGTGAGTAGCTTATCCCTGCCTTGGTATCACTAACGCTAGCATACATCTCTAACAAGAAACAAGCCAGCAAACGTAATAGTAGCTAAAAATTCCCTGAAGTAATATAAACTACATAGTTAGGCTTGAAACCCAGTCAAAAGCCACATCACTATTTAACCAAACCCCACTGGACCTCTATGGGTAAAATAAAAGTATCCAGAAAGAAAATGTAACTACCTGGCATAGTGTGGCTGTAGCTATAGTAACACCCTGGTAAACTTAGTGAGCTGGCTAAATAGCGCAGGCAACATTAGCTATGATCCAACTTTACCTGGCCTGTCATTATGGCGCTAGCCATCTAGCCAGCCAGCCAGCCGATCCTATGAGTCATTTGGTTGTATCCTCATGTTCTAACAGTTCACTATCCACTGTATCCAAGTTCAAAAGACAGTTCCTCCTGATGTAGTAGACGGGAACAAGTCAGGAGTTCTTTCCTCATGTATGTTTCAGCCGTCTTCACAGAGTCAAAGTGCGCTCACCATTCTTGGTTTCCGTCCACAAAGTCGTCGGGTAGCAGCAGGCCGTATGCCGAGCCAGCCTGCCGCAGAAGCCTCTTCAGTGGGGAGAAAGCCATCCTCCTCTTGTGTAGTATGGGAGAAAGATCCGGAAAGATCATGATTCTGGCATCTCCGTACTTGAGCTCTCCCTTTGCTCGGGCAGCAGAGAGGATTCGGACAGTGTCCTGGTACCGTAGAAATGTAATGACAAATGCCCTGGGTGCAACCTGGCCAGGCAGCCGCCTCCGTAGGCTGCGATGGACCCTCTCCATTTCCAGTGGGTGCGCGGAAGTGGGTGGATCCAGAATTTTGGGAATCCATTCCTGTAGAAAGGAGATGGCGTCTCGTCCCTCCACGGCCTCCGGGAAATCTTGAAATCTCAAATTCAAGCACTTTTGGAAATGTTCGTAAGAATCTAATTTCTCCTCGAGTTTAGAGATGGCGTCTTCCAACTCCTTGTGCTTTTGATCCACTTCCAGGCGGACGTCCAGGATGGCAGCCTGTTGGTCAGCATGGTCTTTTTGTAACTTTGTCACTCGTTCCCTTTGTGACTTTCTGGTCTTTCTGGTCCCCTGTGACAACAAGCTTGGACCCCCTTGTGGCCCCTCTAAATGCGGAGTCTGAAATAATTATCACAGAATACATTTTTGCTCTCATGTTATTTTTTCTTTTTTACATCCGTTATTAGACAGTGGCAAAGCAGAACACTAAAGTAACCCAACACATTTTCTAGTGGGACTCCTTTAGGCAGAACACAACAGTATCGTACCACATGGATCTGCAAGTTTTTTTCTATTCAGAAGTTGAAAGAAATTTGGCGCGAATAATATCGTTCAAGCAAGAAGAAGGAAATAAAGAGAGGTGAGCAACATGTTGAATATGTTGTATTTGTAACATCGTTAACTATTAAATGCATTACAGAAGTGTAACGTTAGATCAGCTAAAGTTAACCTGTCCGTTTGTTACTTTCTTTGTGAATTAATGAAGGAATTGGCTTGAATCCTGGGCTATGTATTCGTTTGCATTGTTTTTGGTTTAGTTTTGTAGCTAATTCTAACAGTCAGGCATCGAAAATGTATGGCAATATGAAAAAGGCTATAATATTTGATCAAAAACGCATGTTGCTGAGTGCTTTTACTTAAACCACACTCAGTAAACACATTGTAACGTTAAAAGGTTAGACATGAAAGCTAGCTACCTAGCGAGTCAGTTATTTTCAGTAAATGAATGAATAAGCTTGGTCCCCATTGCTTTTGCTCTATAGTTGTCACCAACACGAAGAGAAAAAAGGACCATGTTTCTTCCAAAGAAAAGACAAGGCAGAAAGTCAGACAGAGCCAGAGGGTTCAGGTGTGGAGAGAGCAAGAGAGAGCAGAGAGAGACAGCAGGAAGACCATTGGAGAGACTGAGAGTGATGTCAGCCAATCCCGGGAGGAGCCACCGTTGCAGCCAGTGATGAACATGGACCCAAGAACTCTGATGGGGGACAGAAGGAGGAGCTTCAAGGCGGCCTGGTACCACATCCACCCCTGGCTTCAATATTCAAACAAATCAGACTCTGTGTTTTGTTACGCCTGTCTCAGAGACTGGATTTGATTCAAAATGGGGTTTTAACAACTGGAAGAAGGCAACTTACAAAGACGGGAGGATTTGCAATTCATGCAAGGTCTGAGCGGCACAAACAAGCAACGATTACATGGAGAGTCTATCAGAAAGCTGTAAAAAGTAATGCAACACTGGTAAATGCCCTAAACAAGGAACACAACAAACAGGTTCAAGAAAATGGGGACTATATTAAAACAATAGGAGAAGTACTACTACTTACAGCCACACAAAACATTGCATAAAGAGGACACGATGAGTCTGCAGAGTCTGATAATAAAGGGAACTTCATGGCAATCCTAGAAACAATAGCTAAGCATGACACAACTGTGGAAAAAAGGTTGACTTCCATTCATAATGCAAAATACACAAGCAAAGGGATTCAGAATGAGGTTCTGATTTGTTTGGCAGAAATGGTTCCAACAGAGATGATAGAAGAAGTGAAAGACAGTGAGGTCTTCAGCATAATGGCAGACGGAAAACAAAATATGTTAAAAACAAAAGGATCAGATATCTCCAGTACTCAGGTACTATTTCAGTGGAGCTGTCCATGAGAGCTGTCTCCACTTTGAATCGGCTGATCCACTAGATGCAGCAGGGCTTACTGACAACATCATACACATTTTAGAAAGTCATGGTCTTGAATACAAAAACAACCTAGTAGGCCAAGCATATGACGGTGCTTCAGTTATGAGTGGCAAGCATTCAGGCGTCCAGGCAACGCATTAAAGAACAAGCAAAGCCTTTTACCTCCACTGCAGTGCACACTGTCTAAACTTAGTTTTAGTGGATACAGTCAAAGCTGTCCCTGAGGTAGGACAGATCTTCTCCTTACTAGAGAGACTGTATGTCTTCACATCGGGGTCATATGCGCTTCAAAAATGGCTTAGCGTACAAAGAGAGATGTACCCAGGTGCACCTAGAGAGCTTCAGAGACTAAGTGACACTCGCTGGGCATGTCGATATATGGCTCTACATACTATTATGGATAGATTGCCTGCCGTTAAGCGAGTCCTGCAAGACATAGTCCAAGAACACAACGGTGACAGATCTGTTGAGGCGCGAGGTCTGCTTGCACAGATAGATTTACAATTCATTGTGTTCCTTGTTCCACTCCATAAAGTTTTTGGAGAAAAACTGTGACATAATGAATGGCATCCAAACTCTAAACCCCAAAAGTGATGCATTTCTCAAAGAGAAGTCCCTGTTTCCATTTGCTAGAATGTATGAATCAAATATTGAGGACTTGGGGCATGAACGACATCAGTTCAGAAGAATTTGACAAAGGAAAATCCAGAGTGGCATGGAGAGACCCTCCAGTGTAGTAGAGATAGCATTATTCATTCAGCCTTGAAAAGAAGTTTTCTTTCAGCTCTTTAAACTGTGCAAAATAGCTGTTTCAATCCCTGTATCACGATCGTCGAAGGGAGTAGACCAAGGCGCAGCGTGATGAACGAACATCCTTTATTTTTCCAAAGTGAATCACACAATAAACAAAACAACAAACGATACGTGAAGTCCAACGGTACAAACTAACCAAAAGGAACAAGATCCCACAACAATTTTGGGAAAACAGCCTGTTTAAAGGTGGTTCCCAATCAGAGACAACCAGCCACAGCTGACACTCGTTGCCTCTGATTGAGAACCACACTGGCCAACATAGAAATAGAACACATAGTATCTACACACCCTGGCTCAACATATAGAGTCCCCAGAGCCCCTGTTAGTACAGCTTCTTGTGAACAGAGTTTTTCTGCACTAAAGCTGGTGAAAACGTATCTCAGGTCCACAATGTTAGATGAGAGATTAAGGAATTTAGGTGTATTAAGTATTGAGTCAAGGAGGGCAAAGGCCTTGAATCTAGATGAATTCTTTTTGCAAGAAACCACAAAAACCGTAGAATACAGTTGATGTAACTGATACTGAATATGTAATGCAAATGTAAAAACTGTAATGTAAATGCAAATAATAAATAGTTGAATGATTATAAACATGGTCATTTGTCTATTGATGACTGCAATGCAGTGACGAAAACGACATGACAACAATAATGAGTGATGTAACTGGCCCCTCTAACAGTACAACTGGCCCCAGCCTGGCCCCTCCCACTGGGAATGTTCTAGAACCCCCACTGCTGCTACGGCTACATTGGCCCAGTTATTGCTGAAATACACTGCCGTTTTCTTTGTGAACATGGTGAGATGGAGGAAGCCGCATCCACATGTAGAGTTGACGGGGGACGGGACACGTTTCCCAAATAGACACTGGCTTTGGATCAGGTTTAAATTCCCCCCACTAATGATCCTTGTTAGGTTTGGGGGAGGGGAAGCTGATTCTAGATCTGTATCTAGGGGAAACTTCACCCCAGCAAAGAGAGATGGGGGAAGAGGAGGAGAGAGAGCGTTGTTCTCAGGATTGACAGATCATGTACAAAATCTACCAGTAGGAAATTGGTGTCAGAATATAATATCTGACCTTTAGCAGTTCTAATGTCTTCATTTGCTCCATTTCATTAGTCTTGTTGATTGATTGCTGACATCTAGTTTCACAGGTGAGATGGTGTTGATGAAGAGCATCCATCCGTTTTAGTACTGCATTAATAGTAATGCATTCATAGACATATAGTTGATACTGGTGGTCCTACCCATCCCCCACTTCACTCCATTAACCCTACACTTGCTGCTCACATGGTGGTTTGTCTAAATGTAACTGACTTTAGGTCAGTTTTTAAGGTTCAGAAGGTAAAGATTGTGTTAGGCTGTGTCAGGAGCACTAGTGGTAGTGCTGCCGCTCCCAGATCACACATTGCCCAATATAAGTATATACTGTAGCAAGCTGAACCCAACACCTACCAATTACCACCTTCTGATCTCTTGATGTAATGGATAAAGTGTTGGCTTGATAGTCGCTGGACCCGGGTTCGAGTCCCGGTTGGAGCTATCCCTTAATTCGTTACATTGGTGTCAGAAGTGGGATAGTGCCTGTGAGGCCATCAAAGAGGCGTGTACACGTGAGAGACTTGCTATAAAGAAGTGTGGGGGCATGCTCTCCCCAAGGAAGGAGGTAATGTAGCGACCTTAATCCAACACCTAGCCACATCATCGAGAGGTTCGGACGTCTTGGCGTAGCGCTTGTTGGGTTCTGACTTCTAAACATGAAATAGACTTATTCATGTCACTGAGGGAGAGAGGGGAATGTATAACGTTTCCATTCTGTCAGGATATGTTATTGTTAGCCATCAGGGATCCTATTGGAGGAGAAGAGACACAGTCTGGTACAAGTCAACATGACAGCCGTGAGTTGGGGAGGAGTGAGCAATTTGGGCAGAGGTCAGGTTAGATGAAGTGAGGAAGAACATATATCACTCATCTTATGGATAGCAACAGAGGTGTATTGGCTGTTCAGATGTGGAAGGAGGGGCTCAGCATAGGAGAAAGGGTTAAATACCAGTGCTTGTGTGAATATGTTCTTTGTCTTATGCAGCTGTATGATCCAATGGGTGAATAAACTTGGTTTGAGCTTTACTAAACATCCCTGAGTTTTACTAGGTTCATTTAGAACCTAACAAGCTTAAGATGTTGGCTTGACAGTTGATGGACCCAGGTTCAAAACCTGTTTGGGGCTACCCCCTGAATTCACTACAATATATTTGTTTGCCTACGGGCAGGGAGACCCGGGTTTGAGACGAAAGGGGAATTACACCGTTGCTGTTTGCAAAAAAACACTACATTGGTGGAAGCAGTGGAATGGTGCATTGGGAGAGGTGTGCACATTTCATGGGCGGGATCTGTACCCAGGTGTCCCATGGGAAAAACCAGTTTCTTGACCATTAGACCAAGAGTTAATTCCCACTTGACCTGAGGGTGACACTGATTTTGAAGGCAGGAGTACCTCATTACCAGATCATGAGACAGACTCATGTTTTCTACACACATGGGATAGTGTAAAAGGAACTTTGCCTAGGAAGCCCATGCTAGAAGTGTTAGGAGGTGGAAGTTAGAGAATTAGTCCAGTAACTGAAAGGTCACTGGTTTGAGTCCTGAGCCAGGCAACAAAACGTGGGATTTGATCTGAACTGGCAGATCTGTGACCAACCCCTTCAGAAAGACAAATTCCCTTTGTTCCCTGTAACATGGACTAATAAAGTTGTACTGTACTGTGCTGTGCTGCACTTTATTGAACAGAACCTGAGAGTCCAACATGTCAGGGGATGGGGTGGGGGGTGGGGGGTGAGAGCAGCAGTGGGGGATGGGTAGCTAGTCCTTGATTGGCGGTAGACCTGGGAGCCACAACTGCCAAGAGAAATTCAATCTACCCTTTTTATCAGCCAAGCCAACATAATGTTTTACACACCATTTTTGTGGACTGTTAATGTTTAAATTTAAAATCAACACTGAGCTTTTTCATGTTATAATCTGTTATTTATCAAATCTGATAGTAAGAGGTTAACTGATTTAATACTTCAATATTGAAACCGTATACAATATGCACGAGAAATGGTTGTAATGAAAACCTGAGACACTCCTATAGACCTATGGAATTATGAGGGGGGAAAATGAGGTATTTCTGAAAGATATCAAGTAATTTAGGATTTGAAGTCAATTCTTGCGTGGGAAACTGCAGTCTGGTTTGTTTGTCTGAGTGAACAGAGCAGTTGGGGGAAGGGAATACACATACAATGTTTCAATCTCCAACTGTCTTGTTTCACAGACTCCTGTGAGAGAAAATATAGTAGACGGTTGCTGTCAAAAAGTGATTGGTGAGTTTTCCTGTGTCCTGTGTTTATGACCTTTTAAGGACATCCTGTCCGGATGTTCTCTTCACTATTTAGGGTGTGCTTATGTAACTTGATAGTGCAGCTGTTTCTTTGAGGTAAAGCACATGTTTGAAATAAAAAGTAATGGCCTGGTGAATGATGTGTCGTGTACTGACCTAGTTGAACTTAAAGTTTGAACTGTTTGAAAAATGTGAAACAGTTGGGAATTTTTGTAGTGAACTTATGGAGCTGCTGTGTAGTGAGCTTGTGACCCCTTGTAGAATGAAAAAGTAATTTCTGGGTAGGTCTGCCTGAGTATAAGTAAGTGTTAGACTTGTCCTGTGAACACTACGAGCGACAAGAAACCTCAAGAGAGATCAACCACAGAAATTCCAGAAAACACGTCTCCTGGACCAATTCTAGGTGTGTTGTGTCCTTCATGTCTGGGCCACAAGGACAAAACCATCGATGCCATTCTTTGTGATGCACCTGATTGTTTTAATGGTGGGATTGATATGAGTGGAGGCCAACCGGACGATTCAACAGTGAAGATTTTCACACACAGCTGTCTCAACAACCTTTTTCAGCCAAAAACCGGGAGTTTTTCTCCTGCGTTTCGCATGAGGGAATGGTTTAAGATAAGACTTGCTCTATGTCAGATCTAAAAGGCCCTGAATGGAACATCCCTGCCTGGGTACGCACTGGAAGAGGAAGTCTGTGGGTCAGATGATTTGAAAGTCATACGAATCTCTTCAGCAGCGTATAGTCCAGACTCCAAAGTGACAATTTTAGGTTGTTCTGAATTCAATAGTGCAAATGCCACCTAATCTGTTAGTTCGTATGTATTTTCAAACGCTTGCACAGAGGTCAACAATTTTGTGCCTGTCTTTAGCTTCAAGTGGCGAGATTGGTTTAAGGTGGTTGATATGATGAAACAAGTGCAACAGTTTTTCCACCATCGTGAACATTTACGAAGATGGTCCCTTCTGTCCTCAAGACAAAACTTGGGCTTATCGGCAAGAAGGTTGATCTATCATCGAAAAGAAAACATGTGAAACCTTGAAGGCCATGGAGAGCCCGTCCCTCCCCTATCTATCTATCTATCTATCTATCTATCTATCTATCTATCTATCTATCTATCTATCTATCTATCTATCTATCTATCTATCTATCTATCTATCTATCTATCTATCTATCTATCTATCTATCTATCTATCTCTCTCTCTCTCTCTCTCTCTCTCTCTCTCTCTCTCTCTCTCTCTCTCTCTCTCTCTCTCTCTCTCTCTCTCTCTCTCTCCACAAGAGCCACTGGTTCTTTGGGTTGTGTGTGTGTGTGAGCGTGTGTGAGCGTGTGTGGTGTTTCTTTAAAACAACTGTTTTGTAAACCTGTTTACCCTTTTAGAAAGAGTTCTCAGCTATCCATATTGTAATGGTCAACAGTTTGCTCATCTAGGGAGTCCCTTACACACAAGGGAACTGTATGTACACATGGGGTCCCCAAGTGTCAGTCAATTAAAAACAAAAAAAGGTAACTGTATTCTTTAAGATGTCCCGTTTTACTGCTAACCTAAACAGATCCATTTGACCCCATAAAAGAGCGTCCATGGGATTTCTCAGTCAACCAAGAAAAAAGACCCAGAGGACCAGAAGGCCTGAAGACATACATCTTAAAGAGACTCCTTGAATCATTTATTCCTCATGGAGCATTTTGAAGGTGAGTTGAATTTTCAATATGATGAAGGCTTTTATATATATATATATATATATATATATATATATATATATATATATATATATATATATATATATATATATTTTATTTATGTTGTATATTATAAATGAATGTTTTTAATAATGTATTGTATAAAATGATATAATATATAATTAATGAGATGTTGTGTTATTGATTTTTTTTTTGAGAATGGACTCTACCTACATATGTATATATCCTACTGTTTATACCAAACAAATGTCCATTTTATGTGACGTCTCCAGGTATGTCAGAACCCATGAAATTGCATGCAAAGGCTCAAGAGGGGACCACTGGCTCCACCTAGTGGATGTACCGTTACCCCACAGTTACATAAAAATTACTAGTCACTTGATTGTGTGTGTGTGTGTGTATCTAGAATGTTAGTATAATATATATATATGCTGACTAGCAGGTTAACCTCTTGACAACAACAATATAACAAGTCAGTAGCTAAGTTAATATAAAGAGTAATACAATAGTAATAAACCCTGCATTCATAACTATCCTTAACATACCTGGGCTGTTTCTGGGATAGAGGGTTGATATAAAAGTCAATATAATCAGCAATACAGGAAGATTCTGAGACACAATCACTTACTATTGGTCAGCCGTAGGGAAACCGCCAACGTCTCAGGAGATATGTATTTTAGGCAGTAAGTAAAACTGCCTAGGCCTTGGAGAATCTTCCCCAAAAAGATAGACCATCTGTTTATCTGTAATGTACTGATCCTCATATAGTTTACTCACTATCTCCTGGATTCATCTTTGTGTTTTCCGGTTGTGTTGAGTGGGACAATGGAACATAGTGTTTACCATTATCCTATTGTCTATTGGCTTCAAGAAGATATTCACTTTATCCATTACAACAATCTGAGCCCCCTTATCTGCTGGTTTAATCACTATATTCTGATTGATGTTCAATGTTTCTAGAGCTTGATTTTTTGAAAAATGTATAAGGTTAAGCTGATATACAGGTCTGGTTCTGAATTGTGAAAAGGAAGCCACATCCCTACGTATAACAGTCTGTATAGTTTCTGACACTGACTCCAACTGAGGTTCCCAATGTGAGGGGTTTGGAAATAGTATATGAGGAAAATCTGTTTCATAATCAAAATGATGTAATAACTTCAATCTTCTGTGATGGAAGTGTAGATCCCTCCGGAGCTCCCTGCAGTCCACCTGTTTAGGAGTTGGTATGAAAGTCAGTCCTCTTTCTAGAACCTCACTCTCGGCTTGGTTGAGCCCAATGGGACATTGCTGGTCAAGACCTCAAATCGGTTGTGAAGTAGTATGGACATATTGATGGAACAAGGTCACTAAACTGGTGGTTAGACAGGGTAGATCCAAGAGCAGGCCTCTGCTGTCATCTAGAGGGCGTTTCTCTGTACTGCTTGACACATGGAGACTCAATGGAGGCACAGTGCAAAGTGCTCAAAGTAAGGCCCAAACAATTGTTTGTCAGGCTGGGATCTATAAAGCAGTATGTTCTTCAATTAGATAACTAATATTCATACAGGGACAATAGGTGGGGCAGGAGGAAGAATGGTGTTCCTGATTTTCAGAGGAATTACCCTTTTTTCTTTAGAGCTTCAGATTGAGATTGTTGTTATTCTCCAATATGTTTTTCTTCAGTGAGCCACTCTGGATTCTCCAAGGGGAAAACTCCCTCTATTCTCCACTAGAGAGTTGGAGCTCCATGCTTTTGCTGGGAATTGTCCACTGTTGGTATACATTTACATTTACTCCTGACGTTTCACCACAATAGGCTTCTTCAGACAATGGGACAAAAAGTACCAGCAGGTGTTTACTGCCATCTAGTGGAAGATACCAATAAAACATTTTATTATCAGGGCGGGGAGACGTTGAGCTGAAACAGAAAATAAAGTTGTTCTTTTGTACAGGATCCATTTTGAGACGACAGAGCAGAAAACACTGTCTGGAGAGAAGTACAAAATAAAGTAAGTATTTCTGAACAATAGTCTATTCTAATGGACAGAGTAAGAGAATGAATACCTGGAATGAGATATTACTAGTTAGTAGAACTGCTACTTGAGCTGAGTTGCAGTTAAATAAACGTCTGGTAAAGATGGTGCAGGAGCTTTTCAATGATATGGTTTGATGTTTATCTCAGGGTTTCTCAATCCTTTTGTTCTTGCCCAGCACTTACACACCTGATTCAACTAATCATCAGATAATTTAAGACAGTTTAATATTTGAGGCATACAAATGAACATTCTCAAATTTAAACATTTTGGATTTGTAGGCCTGTTTACACTTTATAATAGGCATACAGGAATTCACATTTGAGGAAAAAGGCTCAACTAAATTTGTTTTCAAGTAAATTATATGTTTAGCTAAAATAATGTAACAAGAAGAAGTACTAAAAAAAAACTGAAGCAAGATTCAATACAATGTGATGAGTTACTGCTGTCGCATGCAACTGACTGTTAGCGCCACACTCTGGTTAATGTTGTTATATAAAGTGAGATGACAGAGGAGAAAACACTATATGGAGAGATAAAAAAATATGTAGTATTTCTGAACAATAATATATTCTAAAGGACAGAGTAAGAGAATAAATACCTTGAATGACAGTATTACTACTTAGTAGAAGGATCACAAACGCACCGGGTTCTGTCATATTATTATCCTACACCAGTGAAGTCAGAAGTTTTGTGTTTTCCTCATATGAAAGTGAAAGTAAGTTTGTAGCCTACGCAGTTACAATATGGCTGTTGAAACTGTGGCGCACATTTCTCGGCAACATTAGACGTTGGATAAATGTGTTGATTTGAAGGAAAGACGGGCAGACTCTGGTAAGTCTAGGCTACACAGAACTATTATAAAGTGAAGTCGTCGTCAGACATTCAATAGACAGAGCAGGCTTGAGATATGATTCTTTATCATGCTGACCAACCTGGGCCTGGTTTCCGCGATGGGATTTAGGCTTAATGCTGGGTACGCATAAAAAGTGGGAAACAAGACTGAACAAAATACAAAGTTGAGTAAACGCTATTTTGCAAAGAAAAAGGTGCGTGAGAGAGTTTACCCTCCACTACAACCCTGTTGATGTGGTGTGCAGCGTAGAGGGCATAGTCCTTTAGTCTCTATGGACCAGATGGTAGTGTACAGTTCAGAGATGGCTTGATGTGGTGAGCAGCATAGAGTGTATAGTCCTTTAGTCTCTAGGGACCACATGGTAGTGTACAGTTCAGAGATGGCTTGATGTGGTGAGCAGCATAGAGTGTATAGTCCTTTAGTCTCTATGGACCAGATGGTAGTGTACAGTTCAGAGATGGCTTGATGTGGTGAGCAGCATAGAGTGTATAGTCCTTTAGTCTCTATGGACCAGATGGTAGTGTACAGTTCAGAGATGGCTTGATGTGGTGTGCAGCATAGAGTGTATAGTCCTTTAGTCTCTATGGGCCAGATGGTAGTGTACAGTTCAGAGATGGCTTGATGTGGTGTGCAGCGTAGAGTGCATAGTCCTTTATTCTCTATGGGCCAGATGGTAGTGTACAGTTCAGAGATGGCTTGATGTGGTGTGCAGCGTAGAGTGTATAGTCCTTTAGTCTCTATGGACCAGATGGTAGTGTACAGTTCAGAGATGGCTTGATGTGGTGTGCAGCATAGAGTGTATAGTCCTTTAGTCTCTATGGGCCAGATGGTAGTGTACAGCTCAGAGATGGCTTGATGTGGTTTGCAGCATAGAGTGTATAGTCCTTTAGTCTCTATGGACCAGATGGTAGTGTACAGTTCAGAGATGGCTTGATGTGGTGAGCAGTATAGAGTGTATAGTCCTTTAGTCTCTATGGGCCAGATGGTAGTGTACAGCTCAGAGATGGCTTGATGTGGTTTGCAGCATAGAGTGTATAGTCCTTTAGTCTCTATGGACCAGATGGTAGTGTACAGTTCAGAGATGGCTTGATGTGGTGAGCAGTATAGAGTGTATAGTCCTTTAGTCTCTATGGACCAGATGGTAGTGTCCAGTTCAGAGATGGCTTGATGTGGTGAGCAGCATAGAGTGTATAGTCCTTTAGTCTCTATGGGCCAGATGGTAGTGTACAGTTCAGAGATGGCTTGATGTGGTTTGCAGCATAGAGTGTATAGTCCTTTAGTCTCTATGGACCAGATGGTAGTGTACAGTTCAGAGATGGCTTGATGTGGTGTGCAGTATAGAGTGTATAGTCCTTTAGTCTCTATGGGCCAGATGGTAGTGTACAGTTCAGAGATGGCTTGATGTGGTGTGCAGCATAGAGTGTATAGCCCTTTAGTCTCTATGGACCAGATGGCCAGTTGGTGAGGGCCACAGCATGGGGAAAGAAACTGTTCAGATGGGGGTCTATAACATCCAATCACATAGGTTTAGAGCAGCTGACAGATGCAAAATCATCGCTACTAACTCAAACTGCCTTGGTTTAAATACAATTTCTGTAAAGATAAAATATATATATATAATTTATAAATCATGAGCCTCATCTTGAAGAGTCACCTGCGACAGCAGTCATATGAATGGTGATCTAGGATCAGTTTAGCCTTTTAGATCATAATGAATAAGACTACATGGACAGGGGGGACCTGATCCTAGATCAACACTCCTCCTCTGGGAAACTGCCTTTATGAATAAGGTCCCAGGGGTCAGCAGGACCAACTGGAAGTCTCTCTGGATAAGAGCTTCTGCTAAATGACTAAAATGTAAATGTAGTATGAGTCAGCAGGACCAAGAAACCAAACACATGGTGTTGTAAAGTCTAGTTACAGCAGGTGTTTACTGCCATCTAGTGGAAGATACCAATAAAACACTTTATTATCAGGGTGGGGAGGGGGCTGAGCTGAAACTGAAAGTAAATGTTTATTTTGTACAGGATCCATTTTGAGACGACCGGGCAGAAAGCACTATATGGAGAGAACTGAAAAATAAAGTAAGTATTTCTGAACAATAATCTATTCTAATGGACAGAGTAAGAGAGTGAATACCTGGAATGAGATAGTACTAGTTAGTAGAACTGCTACTTGAGCTTAGTTGCTGACAGACAGCAGTTTTCAAAGTGTTATCACATGTTATCAGCAAAACGTCTGGTGAAGATGGTGGAGGAGCTTTTCAATGATATGGTTTGATGTTTATCTCAGGGTTTCTCAATCCTTTTGTTCTTGCCCAGCATTTACACACCTGATTCAACTAATCATCAAATATTTGAAGACAGTTTATTTGAGGACTGTTAACAATTATTATAGGCCTATAGTAAATCATAGTTTGGAGAGAAAAAACACAACTAAAACTGGTTTGGAGTACATTATAAGTTTAGCTAAAATAATGTAAGAAAAATGTCTTGAAGAAGCACTATAAAAAAAAAATTGAATCAAGATTTGGCACAATGTCAGGAGTTACTGCAATCACATGCAACTGACTGTTAGCGCCACCCTCTGGTTACTATTGGAATATAAAGGGGTGAGGCCATGACTGCAGTTGAAACTGAAAATAACAAAGTGTCTGTACAGGGGCCATTTTGAGATGACAGAGCAGCTCATAGTTTAATCTCTAAACTGCAACGCAGTTTGAAAGTAAAGTGAGTATTTCAGGTTAATAATCTAGAATAAAGGGAACATTTGGAATTCACCAAACTAGTGTTGGAGTGCTGCTGGGCCATTCCTACCATGCAGAGCCTTTTCTGGCCCCAGGAAATATCACTTCTTATTTAGTGTAAAATGTGGATTCCAAAAGGCTTTAAATATAAAGTCAGGTGTCCTTTACCTTAAACTGGAGGCAAAAGAAACACACACCTGTTTAGGAGAGGTGCTGGGTAGCAGAGGAGAACACCTGTTTAGGAGAGGTGCTGGCTAACAGAGGAGAACACCTGTTTAGGAGAGGTGCTGGCTAGCAGAGTAGAACACCTGTTTAGGAGAGGTGCTGGGTAGCAGAGTAGAACACCTGTTTAGGAGAGGTGGTGGCTAGCAGAGTAGAACACCTGTTTAGGAGAGGTGCTGGGTAACAGAGTAGAACACCTGTTTAGGAGAGGTGCTGGGTAGCAGAGTAGAACACCTGTTTAGGAGAGGTGCTGGCTAACAGAGGAGAACACCTGTTTAGGAGAGGTGCTGGCTAACAGAGGAGAACACCTGTTTAGGAGAGGTGCTGGCTAGCAGAGTAGAACACCTGTTTAGGAGAGGTGCTGGCTAACAGAGGAGAACACCTGTTTAGGAGAGGTGCTGGCTAGCAGAGGAGAACACCTGTTTAGGAGAGGTGCTGGCTAACAGAGTAGAACACCTGTTTAGGAGAGGTGCTGGCTAACAGAGGAGAACACCTGTTTAGGAGAGGTGCTGGCTAACAGAGTAGAACACCTGTTTAGGAGAGGTGCTGGCTAACAGAGGAGAACACCTGTTTAGGAGAGGTGCTGGGTAGCAGAGTAGAACACCTGTTTAGGAGAGGTGCTGGCTAACAGAGGAGAACACCTGTTTAGGAGAGGTGCTGGGTAGCAGAGTAGAACACCTGTTTAGGAGAGGTGCTGGGTAGCAGAGTAGAACACCTGTTTAGGAGAGGTGCTGGGTAGCAGAGTAGAACACCTGTTTAGGAGAGGTGCTGGCTAACAGAGTAGAACACCTGTTTAGGAGAGGTGCTGGGTAGCAGAGTAGAACACCTGTTTAGGAGAGGTGCTGGCTAACAGAGTAGAACACCTGTTTAGGAGAGGTGCTGGCTAACAGAGGAGAACACCTGTTTAGGAGAGGTGCTGGGTAGCAGAGTAGAACACCTGTTTAGGAGAGGTGCTGGGTAACAGAGTAGAACACCTGTTTAGGAGAGGTGCTGGCTAACAGAGTAGAACACCTGTTTAGGAGAGGTGCTGGCTAACAGAGTAGAACACCTGTTTAGGAGAGGTGCTGGGTAACAGAGTAGAACACCTGTTTAGGAGAGGTGCTGGGTAACAGAGGAGAACACCTGTTTAGGAGAGGTGCTGGGTAACAGAGTAGAACACCTGTTTAGGAGAGGTGCTGGGTAACAGAGGAGAACACCTGTTTAGGAGAGGTGCTGGCTAACAGAGGAGAACACCTGTTTAGGAGAGGTGCTGGGTAACAGAGTAGAACACCTGTTTAGGAGAGGTGCTGGCTAACAGAGTAGAACACCTGTTTAGGAGAGGTGCTGGGTAGCAGAGTAGAACACCTGTTTAGGAGAGGTGCTGGGTAGCAGAGTAGAACACCTGTTTAGGAGAGGTGCTGGGTAGCAGAGTAGAACACCTGTTTAGGAGAGGTGCTGGCTAACAGAGTAGAACACCTGTTTAGGAGAGGTGCTGGGTAGCAGAGTAGAACACCTGTTTAGGAGAGGTGCTGGGTAGCAGAGTAGAACACCTGTTTAGGAGAGGTGCTGGCTAGCAGAGTAGAACACCTGTTTAGGAGAGGTGCTGGGTAACAGAGTAGAACACCTGTTTAGGAGAGGTGCTGGCTAACAGAGGAGAACACCTGTTTAGGAGAGGTGCTGGGTAGCAGAGTAGAACACCTGTTTAGGAGAGGTGCTGGGTAACAGAGTAGAACACCTGTTTAGGAGAGGTGCTGGGTAGCAGAGTAGAACACCTGTTTAGGAGAGGTGCAGGGTAACAGAGGAGAACACCTGTTTAGGAGAGGTGCTGGCTAACAGAGTAGAACACCTGTTTAGGAGAGGTGCTGGGTAGCAGAGTAGAACACCTGTTTAGGAGAGGTGCTGGGTAGCAGAGGAGAACACCTGTTTAGGAGAGGTGCTGGGTAGCAGAGTAGAACACCTGTTTAGGAAAGGTGCTGGCTAACAGAGGAGAACACCTGTTTAGGAGAGGTGCTGGGTAGCAGAGTAGAACACCTGTTTAGGAGAGGTGCTGGCTAACAGAGTAGAACACCTGTTTAGGAGAGGTGCTGGGTAGCAGAGGAGAACACCTGTTTAGGAGAGGTGCTGGCTAACAGAGGAGAACACTTGTAAAATAAAAGGAGAGTCTCACTCTATGAGCTCAGATGAAATAATGTAATAACCTGATAACCAATGTTTCGATAGACAGCGGTCTTCATCATTTACCTTAAAAATACAAAAATATGGATCCTGAAAGGGAATTTGATGCATTTTCATATGGGTTAATGTCGACTTTGCTTATGGAAAACCATATCATGCGAAGGTTTTTAAACTCAGTTCTTGGGTTTCGCGAGTGGAAATTTGACATTTTGAAAATGGAAGTTATGGAACTCCATCATGTGCTTCTGTTATGAGAAAAACTCCACAATGAAACAGACATTAAATGTGGAGAATGATAGATCTGTTGGCCATTAAATAGCCTATTAATTTATACAGTGAGGGAAAAAAGTATTTGATCCCCTGCTGATTTTGTACGTTTGCCCACTGACAAAGAAATGATCAGTCTATAATTTTAATTGTAGGTTTATTTGAACAGTGAGAGACAGAATAACAACACAAAAATCCAGAAAAAACGCATGTCAAAAATGTTATAAATTGATTTGCATTTTAATGAGGGAAATAAGTATTTGACCCCCTCTCAATTAGAAAGATTTCTGGCTCCCAGGTGTCTTTTATACAGGTAACGAGCTGAGATTAGGAGCACACTCTTAAAGGGAGTGCTCCTAATCTCAGCTTGTTACCTGTATAAAAGACACCTGTCCACAGAAGCAATCAATCAATCAGATTCCAAACTCTCCACCATGGCCAAGACCAAAGAGCTCTCCAAGGATGTCAGGGACAAGATTGTAGATCTACACAAGGCAGGAATGGGCTACAAGACCATCGCCAAGCAGCTTGGTAAGAAGGTGACAACAGTTGGTGCGATTATTCTCAAATGGAAGAAACACAAAATAACTGTAAATCTCCCTCGGCCTGGGGCTCCATGCAAGATCTCACCTTGTGGAGTTGCAATGCGGTGAGGAATCAGCCCAGAACTACACGGGAGGATCTTGTCAATGATCTCAAAGCAGCTGGGACCATAGTCACCAAGAAAACAATTGGTAACACACTACGCCGTGAAGGATTGAAATCCTGCAGCGCCCGCAAGGTCCCCCTGCCCAAGAAAGCACATATACAGGCCCGTCTGAAGTTTGCCAATGAACATATGAATGATTCAGAGGAGAACTGGGTGAAAGTGTTGTGGTCAGATGAGACCAAAATCGAGCTCTTTGGCATCAACTCAATTCGCCGTGTTTGGAGGAGGAGGAATGCTGCCTATGACCGTAAGAACACCATCCCCACCGTCAAACATGGAGGTGGAAACATTATGCTTTTGGGGGTGTTTTTCTGCTAAGGGGACAGGACAACTTCACCACATCAAAGGGACGATGGACGGGGCCATGTACCATCAAATCTTGGGTGAGAACCTCCTTCCCTCAGCCAGGGCATTGAAAATGGGTCGTGGATGGGTATTCCAGCATGACAATGACCCAAAACACACGGCCAAGGCAACAATGGAGTGGCTCAAGAAGAAGCACATTAAGTTCCTGGAGTGGCCTAGCCAGTCTCCAGACCTTAATCCCATAGAAAATCAGTGGAGGGAGCTGAAGGTTCGAGTTGCCAAATGTCAGCCTCGAAACCTTAATGACTTGGAGAAGATCTGCAAAGAGGAGTGGGACAAAATCCCTCCTGAGATGTGAGCAAACCTGGTGGCCAACTACAAGAAACGTCTGACCTCTGTGATTGCCAACAAGGGTTTTGCCTACCAAGTACTAAGTCATGTTTTGCAGAGGGGTCAAATACTTATTTCCCTCATTAAAATGCAAATCAATTTATAACATTTTTGACATGTGTTTTTCTGGATTATTTTGTTGTTATTCTGTCTCTCACTGTTCAAATAAACCTACTATTAAAATTATAGACTGATCATGTCTTTGTCAGTGTGAAAACGTACAAAATCAGCAGGGGATCAAATACTTTTTTACCTCACTGTATGCCTGTCTAGGCTACTGTAGTCTACCATTTTATACTATAAATATGTTGAAATGACTGGAGTCGATGCAAATCATTTTGTGCCACTTGTGTAGCCAACCTGGAGCTGGCAAACAGATGTAATAAATAGCCTTTAACTTCAGTTTATTGTTTTTGTAGCCTTGTGTTATTATGTAATTAATAATGGCCGTGTTTAGTTAATTCCATTGGAAGTTATCAAGTGTCACCATGGTCACAGTTCTATCTCAATTGCTGATCAGATGTTAGAATGCATTAGATTGAAGGTAGCAGTCAGCCAGATTAGGCTAAAGGTATAAAAATAACCTGGCTGTTGTTGACAAGCATGGACCTATTCAGTTCATATCCATATTATTTGATTCATTGATTGAAATTACGACCCCATCCTCAGTAGCCTATTCCAGCAGGCTACTGGGCAACAGAAGCACTTCCTACCTCAACATCGTCTTGCTATTCATGTTAAATAAATTAGTCTGTCTACTTGAACTAAGCAAGCTGCTAAATCATTCAGCTTACATCTTGCCTACATGTTGCCCAGGCTACTGGAGGCTGTCTGAAATAACATGTAGGCCTATCAGGGGCTATGTTTTGGCCTAGTTTTCAGGCCTTGTTGGTGGGTTTTGAGTAGTCATTGGGCTAGAAAAAGTAATTGCTTTAAATCACCTGACTGTTTGGATGTGTCTGTTAGTAAACTGTTTTATTTCTAAGAGATCATGAGTAAAAGAGAATAATGTACGTTCATTAATTAGTTGTCACTGTGTTCACCATAACCAGCATGCTGCATCTCTTTTTAGTGGTCAGTGCTCTAAAATGAGTCTCTCTGGGGAGAGAGAGGAGGGGGGCCCTGCCTCTAAAATGAGTCTCTCTGGGGAGAGAGAGGAGGGGGGCCCTGCCTCTAAAATGAGTCTCTCTGGGGAGAGAGAGGAGGGGGGCCCTGCCTCTAAAATGAGTCTCTCTGGGGAGAGAGAGGAGGGGGGCCCTGCCTCTAAAATGAGTCTCTGGGGAACATGACACCAAAGCTAAGAGGTGAGCTGACAATATTGTTTAAGAATTTATATTACAAAATGCTATATAGGAGAAAAGAAAATCACATTTGTGTTTTTTCATCAGAAATGATTACTAATGGGTACCTTCAATATAACTATTGTAGATTTGAGATGTGATTTAAAACCATTGTTTAGCTGGAATGTATTGTTCGTATCCTGTATATTTGACTGTGATATGTAGTTGTCTCACCTAGCTACCTTAAGATGAATGCATTTACAGATGTCATATCTTAATTTGACCCAGTTTCTCACAGCAGGAACATAATCCTGCAGCAATAGCAAATGTGTATTTTTAGGTGGATTATAATTAAGGTATATTTTCTGTAGGGGTTCATAAATTTTTCCTCAGGGAAAATCAAGTCTGACATTTTAAAGTGGAAATGACCCACTTTAGACACCTTTATAAAGCCTTGTAGTGGTTTAATAATTTCTTTAAACAATAAAAGCTAATTTACCAACATTTCTGAAAATGGATATATAGCGTTTTGGAATGAAACTCTTGTTTCCCCATCTGAGCTCAGAGTAGATGAGAGGCGTAATGTTTGTCTCTGTTGTGTTGAAGCCCAATCAAGCAGGAGAGACCAGCCTCCCCTGTACCCAGCTGTGTGTCCATGAAGAGTGACTGGTCTATGGAACAACCTCTAAACTTTAGAGAGGGAGACTTTTCTACTGAACAAAGGTAAGAAGAACTCATGCGTCATGGTCAGTGAGTTAAACAACACTGTCTCTAGTCATTTCTCCTCTCCCATTTTCCCATTTATTTTTGTTGTTTTCATAATCCATAGGCTAATCCTTTTTTCAATTTTCATAGTCCTGAAACAATATTAAACTAACACAACATTCCCTGTGTGTGTGTGTGTGTGTCCAGTGTGTGTGTGTGTGTGTGTGTGTGTGTGTGTGTGTGTGTGAGTGCACTCCCTGGATGAAGAGATGTAATCTCTATCCTGATTGCCTAGTCACTTTTACCCCTACCTACATGTACATATTACCTCAACTACCTGGTACCCTGCACATTGACTCAGTACTGGTACTCCTTGTATATAGTCTAGTTATTACCTCAACTACCTGGTACCCCTGCACATTGACTCAGTACTGGTACTCCTTGTATATAGTCTAGTTATTACCTCAACTACCTGGTACCCCTGCACATTGACTCAGTACTGGTACTCCTTGTATATAGTCTAGTTATTACCTCAACTACCTGGTACCCCTGCACGTTGACTCAGTACTGGTACTCCTTGTATATAGTCTAGTTATTACCTCAACTACCTGGTACCCCTGCACATTGACTCAGTACTGGTACTCCTTATAGCCTCATTACTACCTCAACTACCTGGTACCCCTGGACATTGACTCAGTACTGGTACTCCTTGTATATAGTCTAGTTATTACCTCAACTACCTGGTACCCCTGCACGTTGACTCAGTACTGGTACTCCTTATAGCCTCATTACTACCTCAACTACCTGGTACCCCTGCCCATTGACTCAGTACTGGTACTCCTTGTATATAGTCTAGTTATTACCTCAACTACCTGGTACCCCTGCACATTGACTCAGTACTGGTACTCCTTGTATATAGTCTAGTTATTACCTCAACTACCTGGTACCCCTGCACATTGACTCAGTACTGGTACTCCTTATAGCCTCATTACTACCTCAACTACCTGGTACCCCTGCACATTGACTCAGTACTGGTACTCCTTGTATATAGTCTAGTTATTACCTCAACTACCTGGTACCCCTGCACATTGACTCAGTACTGGTACTCCTTGTATATAGTCTAGTTATTACCTCAACTACCTGGTACCCCTGCACATTGACTCAGTACTGGTACTCCTTGTATATAGTCTAGTTATTACCTCAACTACCTGGTACCCCTGCACGTTGACTCAGTACTGGTACTCCTTATAGCCTCATTACTACCTCAACTACCTGGTACCCCTGCCCATTGACTCAGTACTGGTACTCCTTGTATATAGTCTAGTTATTACCTCAACTACCTGGTACCCTGTACATTGACTCAGTACTGGTACTCCTTGTATATAGTCTAGTTATTACCTCAACTACCTGGTACCCCTGCACATTGACTCAGTACTGGTACTCCTTATAGCCTCATTATTGTTATTTCATTGTGTTACTATTTCCTTTTTTTATTTATCTAATTTTTCTTACTTTTTAACTGCATTGTTGGGAAAGGGCTCGTTAGTAAGCATTTCACGGTAAAGTGTACAGCTGTTGTATTCAGCGCATGTGAGAAATACAATTTGGTTTGATTTGGAGCTCATTGGCAGAAACTAACGGTCGTCTCGTGCCGAACAGCGCATGTTCGGATGTTGAAGCACTGTGGCTAGGAAAAACTCCCTGGAAAGGCAGGAACCTAGGAAGAAACCTAGAGAGGAACCAGGCTCTGAGGGGAGGCCAGTCCTCTTCTGGCTGTGCTGGGGGGAGATTATAACAGTATGGCCATTAAGGCCAGATCGTTCTTCAAGATGTTCAAATGTTCATAGATGACTAGCAGGGTCAAATAATAATGACTGTGGTTATAGAGGCTGCAACAGGTCAGCATCTCAGGAGTAAATGTCAGTTGCCTTTTCATAGTCGAGCATTCAGAGGTTGAGACAGCAGGTGTGGTAGAGAGAGAGAGAGAGAGAGAGAGAGAGAGAGAGAGAGAGAGAGGAGAGAGAGAGAGAGAGAGAGAGAGAGAGAGAGAGAGAGAGAGAGAGAGAGAGAGAGAGAGAGAGAGAGAGAGAGAGAGAGAGAGAGAGAGAGAGAGAGAGAGAGAGAGAGAGAGAGAGAAGAGAGAGAGAGAGAGAGAGAGAGAGAGAGAGAGAGAGAGAGAGAGAGAGAGAGAGAGAGAGAGAGAGAGCAGCACGACAAGGTTGGATGTCCGGTGGAGCATGTATCGATACTGATAGGATCGAAAGAAAGGGAGCGCTGCTCTCGGATCAGCTTTCTCCATTCAAATCTTTCCTTAACATTATAATTATTGCACAATGCTGATAACAGATCAGCTCCTAGATAGATATTATCACCTACAGCTGCAAATATTGAGACGGATTATTCTAATGCTTACACAATAAAAATGCACAAAATCACAGACTTGGCACATCATTGGGCACATGTTAGGCTACACATCATGAAATATATTGAGACAAATTACAGACCGTAGTCTACAAGTAGCAAAATAGAACTCAATGGATTGAACATGACACATATTTTGATTTGATTGAAATAGGACTATAGCCTAATGTTTATATTTTAAAGCAGTCATCTTGGTGTTCATTTGAAGCGTAATTTCAAACCTCCCTTGTTTGTATGAATTGCAAAGACATTTGCAACTTTGTATTTGTAGATCAACTTTGTTCTGAATTTATCAGCGGTCACAGAGAGACGGATGAACCATGTGATTCTATGTTTAGCGGAGATCTTCTGTGTATAAAGTGACGCGAGAGGTTAAAAAAGCATCTAACGACGCACTTAGCTATTCAACGTTAATAACGATGGTTTTGGGAAACAGCTCAGAGATTTAACAATGCTCCTATGAAGGTTTTAAAGATGAACTTGGCTTTTAGATGCCCTGGATAAAAACATCTGCTAAATGACTAAAATGTTGAACGTAAATGTTTTCTTTGACTGGTACTTTATATGTATTACACATGTAGTTATTTGTTACATTTGACTGTGTACAACCCATATTTTTCTTTCTATGAGAGCGAGGCAATCTCTGAAATGAAACCATCAAGTGATTTTAAACAAATACATGTCTGTCATTTTACAACCAATCCCATGCCATGATTAGATGGTGAAAGAACACACCAATCTCTTTCCTCATTTCTTTAAACAATAACATCTAATTGACCAACATTTCTGAAAAGAGATATATAGCGTTTTGGAATGAAACTCTTGTTTCCCCATCTGAGCTCAGAGTAGATGAGAGATGTAATGTTTGTCTCTGTTGTGTTGAAGCCCAATCAAGCAGGAGAGACCAGCCTCCCCTGTACCCAGCTGTGTGTCCATGAAGAGTGACTGGTCTATGGTTCAACCTCTAAACTTTAGAGAGGGAGACTTTTCTACTGAACAAAGGTAAGAAGAACTCATGGGTCATGGTCAGTGAGTTAAACAACACTGTCTCTAGTCATTTCTCCTCTCCCATTTTCCCATTTATTTTTGTTGTTTTCATAATCCATAGGCTAATCCTTTTTTCCATTATCATAGTCCTGAAACAATATTAAACTAACACAACATTCCCTGTGTGTGTGTGTGTGTGTGTGTGTGTGTGTGTGTGTGTGTGTGTGTGTGTGTGTGTGTGTGTGTGTGTGTGTGTGTGTGTGTGTGTGTGCACTCCCTGGATGAGGAGATGTAATCTCTATCCTGATTGCCTAGTCACTTTTACCTCTACCTACATGTACATATTACCTCAACTACCTGGTACCCTGCACATTGACTCAGTACTGGTACTCCTTGTATATAGTCTAGTTATTACCTCAACTACCTGGTACCCCTGGACATTGACTCAGTACTGGTACTCCTTATATATAGTCTAGTTATTACCTCAACTACCTGGTACCCCTGCACATTGACTCAGTACTGGTACTCCTTGTATATAGTCTAGTTATTACCTCAACTACCTGGTACCCCTGCACGTTGACTCAGTACTGGTACTCCTTATAGCCTCATTACTACCTCAACTACCTGGTACCCCTGCCCATTGACTCAGTACTGGTACTCCTTATAGCCTCATTATTGTTATTTCATTGTGTTACTGTTTCCTTTTTTTATTCATCTAATTTTTCTTACTTTTTAACTGCATTGTTGGGAAAGGGCTCGTTAGTAAGCATTTCACGGTAAAGTGTACAGCTGTTGTATTCGGCGCATGTGAGAAATATAATTTGATTTGATTTGAAGCTCATTGGCAGAAACTAACGGTCGTCTCGTGCCGAACAGCGCATGTTCGGATGTTGAAGCACTGTGGCTAGGAAAAACTCCCTGGAAAGGCAGGAACCTAGGAAGAAACCTAGAGAGGAACCAGGCTCTGAGGGTGGCCAGTCCTCTTCTGGCTGTGCTGGGGGAGATTATAACAGTACATGGCCATTAAGGCCAGATCGTTCTTCAAGATGTTCAAATGTTCATAGATGACCAGCACGGTCAAATAATAATCACTGTGGTTATAGAGGTTGCAACACGTCAGCACCTCAGAAGTAAATGTCAGTTGCCTTTTCACAGTCGAGCATTCAGAGGTTGAGACAGAAGGTGTGGGAGAGAGAGAGAGAGAGAAAGAGAGAGAGAGAGAGATAGAGAGAGAGAGAGAGAGAGAGCAGGTTCGGGACAAGGTAGCACGTGCGCGAGACGAAGCTGACGAGAGCAGGTCAGGGTTCCATAGCCGCAGGCAGACCAGCAGAAACTGGATAAGCAGCACGACAAGGTTGGATGTCCGGTGGATCATGTATCGATACTGATAGGATCGAAAGAAAGGGGAGCGCTGCTCTCGGATCAGCTTTCTCCATTCAAATCTTTCCTTAACATTATAATTATTGCACAATGCTGATGACAGATCAGCTCCTAGATAGATATTACCACCTACGGCTGCAAATATTGAGGCGGCTTATTCCAATGCTTACACAATAAAAATGCACTAAATCACAGACTTGGCACATCATTGTTCACATGTTAGGCTACACATCATGAAACATATTGAGACAAATTACAGACAGTAGTCTACAAGTAGCAAAATAGAACTCAATTGATTGAACATGAAACGTATTTCAATTTGATTGAAATAGGCCTATAGCCTACTGTTTATATTTTAAAGCAGTCATCTTGGTGTTCATTTGAAGCGTAATTTCATACCTCCCTTGTTTGTATCAATTGCAAAGACATTTGCAACTTTGTATTTGTAGATCAAAATTGTTCTGAATTTATCGGCGGTCACAGAGAGACGGATGAACCATGTGATTCTATGTTTAGCGGAGATCTTCTGTGTATAAAGTGACGGAAGGGCAAAAAAGCATCTAACGATGCACTTGGCTGTTCAACGTTAATAACGATGGTTTTGGGAAACAGCTCAAAGATTTACCAATGCTCCTATGAAGGTTTTAAAGATGAACTTGGCTTTTAGATGCCCTGGATAAAAACATCTGCTAAATGACTAAAATGTTGAACGTAAATGTTTTCTTTGACTGGTACTTTATATGTATTACACATGTAGTTATTTGTTACATTTGACTGTGTACAACCCATATTTGTCTTTCTATGAGAGCGAGGCAATCTCTGAAATGAAACCATCAAGTGATTTTAAACAAATACATGTCTGTCATTTTACAACCAATCCCATGCCATGATTAGATGGTGAAAGAACACACCAATCTCTTTCCTCATTTCTTTAAACAATAACATCTAATTGACCAACATTTCTGAAAAGAGATATATAGCGTTTTGGAATGAAACTCTTGTTTCCCCATCTGAGCTCAGAGTAGATGAGAGATGTAATGTTTGTCTCTGTTGTGTTGAAGCCCAATCAAGCAGGAGAGACCAGCCTCCCCTGTACCCAGCTGTGTGTCCATGAAGAGTGACTGGTCTATGGTTCAACCTCTAAACTTTAGAGAGGGAGACTTTTCTACTGAACAAAGGTAAGAAGAACTCATGGGTCATGGTCAGTGAGTTAAACAACACTGTCTCTAGTCATTTCTCCTCTCCCATTTTCCCATTTATTTTTGTTGTTTTCATAATCCATAGGCTAATCCTTTTTTCCATTATCATAGTCCTGAAACAATATTAAACTAACACAACATTCCCTGTGTGTGTGTGTGTGTGTGTGTGTGTTTTTGTACACTCCCTGGATGAGGAGATGTAATCTCTATCCTGATTGACGTGTCACTTTTATCCCTACCTACATGTACACATTACCTCAACTACCTGGTACCCCTGCACATTGACTCAGTACTGGTACTCCTTGTATATAGTCTAGTTATTACCTCAACTACCTGGTACCCCTGCACATTAACTCAGTACTGGTACTCCTTATATATAGTCTAGTTATTACCTCAACTACCTGGTACCCTGCACATTGACTCAGTACTGGCACTCTTTGTATATAGTCTAGTTATTACCTCAACTACCTGGTATCCCTGTACATTGACTCAGTACTGGTACTCCTTGTATATAGTCTAGTTATTACCTCAACTGCCTGGTACCCCTGCACATTGACTCAGTACTGGTACTCCTTGTATATAGTCTAGTTATTACCTCAACTACCTTGTACCCCTGCACATTGACTCAGTACTGGTACTCCTTGTATATAGTCTAGTTATTACCTCAACTACCTGGTACCCCTGCACATTGACTCAGTACTGGTACTCCTTATAGCCTCATTATTGTTATTTCAATGTGTTACTATTTCCTTTTTTTATTTAGCTAATTTTTCTTACTTTTTAACTGCATTGTAGGGAAAGGGCTCGTAAGTAAGCATTTCACGGTAAAGTGTACAGCTGTTGTATTCGGCGCATGTGAGAAATACACTTTGATTTGATTTGAAGCTCATTGGCAGAAACTAACGGTCGTCTGGTGCCGAACAGCGCATGTTCGGATGTTGAAGCACTGTGGCTAGGAAAAACTCCCTGGAAAGGCAGGAACCTAGGAAGAAACCTAGAGATGAACCAGGATCTGAGGGGTGGCCAGTCCTCTTCTGGCTGTGCTGGGGGAGATTATAACAGTACATGGCCATTAAGGCCAGATCGTTCTTCAAGATGTTCAAATGTTCATAGATGACCAGCAGGGTCAAATAATAATCACAGTGGTTATAGAGGTTGCAACAGGTCAGCATCTCAGGAGTAAATGTCAGTTGCCTTTTCATAGTAGAGAGAGAGAGGGAGAGAGAGAGGGTCAAAACAGCAGGTTTGGGACAATGTAGCACGTCCAGTGAACAGGTCAGCGTTCCATAGCCGCATGCAGACCAGCAAAAACTGGATCAGCAGCACGACAAGGTTGGATGTCCGGTGGAGCATGTATCGATACTGATAGGATCAAAAGAAAGGGGAGCGCTGCTCTCGGATCAGCTTTCTCCATTCAAATCTTTCCTTAACATTATAATTATTGCACAATGCTGATAACAGATCAGCTCCTAGATAGATATTACCACCTACGGCTGCAAATATTGAGGCGGCTTATTCCAATGCTTACACAATAAAAATGCACTAAATCACAGACTTGGCACATCATTGTGCACATGTTAGGCTACACATCATGAAACATATTGAGACAGATTACAGACAGTAGTCTACAAGTAGCAAAATAGAACTCAATATATTGAACATTAAATGTATTTCAATTTGATTGAAATAGGACTATAGCCTACTGTTTATATTTTAAAGCAGTCATCTTGGTGTTCATTTGAAGCGTAATTTCAAACCTCCCTTGTTTGTATCAATTGCAAAGACATTTGCAACTTTATATTTGTAGATCAACTTTGTTCTGAATTTATCGGCGGTCACAGAGAGACGGATAAACCATGTGATTCTATGTTTAGCGGAGATCTTCTGTGTATAAAGTGTTGCGGGAGGGCAAAAAAGCATCGAACTACGCACTTGGCTGTTCTACAAGTGGTCTGAGGCAGGTGTTAGAATATGAGCGTTTTCAAGTGCAACGTTAATAACGATGGTTTTGGGAAACAGCTCAGAGATTTAACAATGCTCCTACGAAACTAAGAGTTGGTTTGAACCACACAGATCTGAATCAGGAAGCTAAGAGTTGGTTTGAACCACACAGATCTGAATCAGGAAACTAAGTTGGTTTAAACAGATCTGAATCAGGAAACTAAGAGTTGGTTTAAACAGATCTGAATCAGGACACTAAGAGTTGGTTTCAACAGATCTGAATCAGGAAACGAATAGTTGGTTTCAACCACACAGATCTGAATCAGGAAACTAAGAGTTGGTTTAAACAGATCTGAATCCGGAAACTAAGAGTTGGTTTAAACAGATCTGAATCAGGACACTAAGAGTTGGTTTAAACAGATCTGAATCAGAAAACAAAGAGTTGGTTTAAACAGAGCTGAATCAGGAAACTAAGTGTTGGTTTCAACATATCTGAATCAGGAAACTAAGAGTTGGTTTAAACAGATCTGAATCAGGAAACTAAGAGTTGGTTTAAACAGATCTGAATCAGGAAACTAAGAGTTGGTTTAAACAGATCTGAATCAGGAAACTAAGAGTTGGTTTAAACAGATCTGAATCAGGAAACTAAGAGTTGGTTTAAACAGATCTGAATCAGGAAACTAAGAGTTGGTTTGAACCACACAGATCTGAATCAGGAAACTAAGAGTTGGTTTCAACAGATCTGAATCAGGAAACGAATAGTTGGTTTGAACCACACAGATCTGAATCAGGAAACTAAGTTGGTTTAAACAGATCTGAATCAGGAAACTAAGAGTTGGTTTAAACAGATCTGAATCAGGACACTAAGAGTTGGTTTAAACAGATCTGAATCAGGAAACTAAGAGTTGGTTTAAACAGATCTGAATCAGGAAACTAAGAGTTGGTTTAAACAGATCTGAATCAGGAAACTAAGAGTTGGTTTGAACCACACAGATCTGAATCAGGAAACTAAGAGTTGGTTTCAACAGATCTGAATCAGGAAACGAATAGTTGGTTTGAACCACACAGATCTGAATCAGGACTCTAAGAGTTGGTTTAAACAGATCTGAATCAGGAAACTAAGAGTTGGTTTCAACAGATCTGAATCAGGAAACTAAGAGTTGGTTTAAACAGATCTGAATCAGGACACTAAGAGTTGGTTTAAACAGATCTGAATCAGGAAACAACAAGTTGGTTTCAACAGATCTGAATCAGGAAACTAAGAGTTGGTTTAAACAGATCTGAATCAGGAAACTAAGAGTTGGTTTGAACCACACATATCTGAATCAGGAAACTAAGAGTTTGTTTCAACAGATCTGAATCAGGAAACTAAGAGTTGGTTTAAACAGATCTGAATCAGGAAACTAAGAGTTGGTTTGAACCACACATATCTGAATCAGGAAACTAAGAGTTTGTTTCAACAGATCTGAATCAGGAAACTAAGAGTTGGTTTAAACAGATCTGAATCAGGAAACTAAGAGTTGGTTTAAACAGATCTCAATCAGGACACTAAGAGTTGGTTTAAACAGATCTGAATCAGGACACCAATAGTTGGTTTAAACAGATCTCAATCAGGAAACTAAGAGTTGGTTTGAACAGATCTCAATCAGGAAACTAAGAGTTGGTTTGAACAGATCTCAATCAGGAAACTAAGAGTTGGTTTAAACAGATCTGAATCAGACAACTAAGAGTTGGTTTCAACAGATCTGAATCAGGAAACTAAGAGTTGGTTTCAACAGATCTGAATCAGGAAACTAAGAGTTGGTTTGAACCACACATATCTGAATCAGGAAACTAAGAGTTTGTTTCAACAGATCTGAATCAGGAAACTAAGAGTTGGTTTAAACAGATCTGAATCAGGAAACTAAGAGTTGGTTTAAACAGATCTCAATCAGGACACTAAGAGTTGGTTTAAACAGATCTGAATCAGGACACCAATAGTTGGTTTAAACAGATCTCAATCAGGAAACTAAGAGTTGGTTTGAACAGATCTCAATCAGGAAACAACAAGTTGGTTTCAACAGATCTGAATCAGGAAACTAAGAGTTGGTTTAAACAAATCTGAATCAGGAAACTAAGAGTTGGTTTGAACCACACATATCTGAATCAGGAAACTAAGAGTTTGTTTCAACAGATCTGAATCAGGAAACTAAGAGTTGGTTTAAACAGATCTGAATCAGGAAACTAAGAGTTGGTTTGAACCACACATATCTGAATCAGGAAACTAAGAGTTTGTTTCAACAGATCTGAATCAGGAAACTAAGAGTTGGTTTAAACAGATCTGAATCAGGAAACTAAGAGTTGGTTTAAACAGATCTCAATCAGGACACCAATAGTTGGTTTAAACAGATCTCAATCAGGAAACTAAGAGTTGGTTTGAACAGATCTCAATCAGGAAACTAAGAGTTGGTTTGAACAGATCTCAATCAGGAAACTAAGAGTTGGTTTAAACAGATCTGAATCAGACAACTAAGAGTTGGTTTCAACAGATCTGAATCAGGAAACTAAGAGTTGGTTTCAACAGATCTGAATCAGGAAACTAAGAGTTGGTTTGAACCACACATATCTGAATCAGGAAACTAAGAGTTTGTTTCAACAGATCTGAATCAGGAAACTAAGAGTTGGTTTAAACAGATCTGAATCAGGAAACTAAGAGTTGGTTTAAACAGATCTCAATCAGGACACTAAGAGTTGGTTTAAACAGATCTGAATCAGGACACCAATAGTTGGTTTAAACAGATCTCAATCAGGAAACTAAGAGTTGGTTTGAACAGATCTCAATCAGGAAACTAAGAGTTGGTTTAAACAGATCTGAATCAGGAAACTAAGAGTTGGTTTGAACCACACAGATCTGGATCAGGAAACTAAGTTGGTTTAAACAGATCTGAATCAGGAAACTAAGAGTTGGTTTAAACAGATCTGAATCAGGACACTAAGAGTTGGTTTCAACAGATCTGAATCAGGACACTAAGAGTTGGTTTAAACAGATCTGAATCAGGAAACTAAGAGTTGGTTTAAACAGATCTCAATCAGGACACTAAGAGTTGGTTTAAACAGATCTGAATCAGGACACCAATAGTTGGTTTAAACAGATCTCAATCAGGAAACTAAGAGTTGGTTTAAACAGATCTCAATCAGGAAACTAAGAGTTGGTTTAAACAGATCTGAATCAGGAAACTAAGAGTTGGTTTAAACAGATCTGAATCAGACAACTAAGAGTTGGTTTCAACAGATCTGAATCAGGAAACTAAGAATTGGTTTCAACAGATCTGAATCAGGAAACTAAGAGTTGGTTTGAACCACACAGATCTGAATCAGGAAACTAATAGGACCACATACCAGTCCTGGGTTCAAATAGTATTTGTTTTCCGTCAAACACTTTGAGCATTTGATTACATTTTGAGTGTTTGTACTTTTGGCAATATTCCATTGGTTTCGTTGTGCCAGGCAAGCTCAATCAAGCCCAGAGAAGGCATTTGTAAGAAAACAAATCCTATTTGAACCCAGGTCTACATTATACAGACCCATGTGTGAGTAAACTACAGAGAAGAACAGACAATCTAAGGTTCCAGTGGAAAGATGTACATAGTGTTTGCTGTTGAATGTTTATTACATGTCTACATACCTTTAGTACTTAGTGGGGTTGAGTTGCTTTGTTGAGCTCAGTTCATTGTTAAAGCACCTTTAGTACATAGTGGGGTTGAGTTGCTTTGTTGAGCTCAGTTCATTGTTAAAGTACATTTAGTACATAGTGGAGTTGCTTTGTTGAGCTCAGTTCATTGTTAGAGCACCTTTAGTACATAGTGGGGTTGATTTCATAATTTCTCCTCGGTGCCAAAGAGATAAAGCTGTGATATCAGCGTTTAGGGAAAAAGCCAACATTTTAAAAACCTTTTAAATGTTTGTTTTGCTTTACTATAGAGTAGTGTCAACTCCTAGCTTGTCATTGTCAAGCCAAACATGACAATTCCATAAAGAGTTGGCAAGAAAGCAAGAACAGACTGGCCATCAGGCTAGTCATCTACTTCAGACAAAGTTCATTCATAAACAACAACAGGTTTCTTGATGAAGGAAAATGGGGATATGTTTAGGATACAACAAATTATAATTGTGTTAATGAACGAATGAGCATTACTGTTTTAAATCTTTGTGATACACCAAATACAACTACTGTATTGTCTATTAGGATTCTGAAATGAAAATTGTGTTTTGTCTCTGCTGTTCTTCTACTGTATAGACTGGTTGTTAGTGTTGTGTTATTAAATGATTTTAACAATACTAGTTACGTGTGTCTTGTACGTGTGCCCTTTCTGTACAAAGAAAATTGTGCAGCAAAAAACAAAACAAAAAAAATGTTTAGATAAATAAAAACCCTTGAAATAATAATTCATTCATTCACTCCAAACTGGCCTGATTGACACATCTGCAGTACTGATCTTGACCACAAGGGGGCTGTAATGCAGAGGAACTTTGTGAGACAGTCGTGGTTCCATAAAGTGTGTGTGTGTGACATTCCTACAGATTTGTGTGTGTGTGTGTTACACTCTAGACGTGACATTGTTTACGATGCTGACAGATGGATCTATAATGAGGTACAGAATACATATCTAGCTGAACCAACCACAGATGGATCTATAATGAGGTACAGAATACATATCTAGCTGAATCAACCACAGATGGATCTATAATGAGATACAGAATACATATCTAGTTGAACCAACCACAGATGGATCTATAATGAGGTACAGAATACATATCTAGCTGACCCAACCAGAGATGGATCTATAATGAGGTACAGAATACATATCTAGCTGAACCAACCACAGATGGATCTATAATGAGGTACAGAATACATATCTAGCTGAATCAACCACAGATGGATCTATAATGAGATACATAATACATATCTAGTTGAACCAACCACAGATGGATCTATAATGAGGTGCAGAATAGATATCTAGCTGAACCAACCACAGATGGATCTATAATGAGGTACAGAATACATATCTAGTTGAACCAACCACAGATGGATCTATAATGAGGTACATACTAGATATCTAGCTGAACCAACCACAGATGGATCTATAATGAGGTACAGAATACATATCTAGCTGAACCAACCACAGATGGATCTATAATGAGGTACAGAATACATATCTAGCTGAATCAACCACAGATGGATCTATAATGAGATCCAGAATACATATCTAGTTGAACCAACCACAGATGGATCTATAATGAGGTGCAGAATAGATATCTAGCTGAACCAACCACAGATGGATCTATAATGAGGTACAGAATACATATCTAGCTGAACCAACCACAGATGGATCTATAATGAGGTACAGAATACATATCTAGCTGAACCAACCACAGATGGATCTATAATGAGATACAGAATACATATCTAGTTGAACCAACCACAGATGGATCTATAATGAGGTACATACTAGATATCTAGCTGAACCAACCACAGATGGATCTATAATGAGGTACAGAATAAATATCTAGTTGAACCAACCACAGATGGATCTATAATGAGGTACAGAATACATATCTAGCTGAACCAACCACAGATGGATATATACTGAGGTACAGAATACATATCTAGTTGAACCAACCACAGATGGATCTATAATGAGGTGCAGAATACATATCTTGTTGAACCAACCACAGATGGATCTATAATGAGGTACAGAATACATATCTAGCTGAACCAACCACAGATGGATCTATAATGAGGTACAGAATAGATATCTAGTTGAACCAACCACAGATGGACCTATAATGAGGTACAGAATACATATCTAGTTGAACCAACCACCGATGGATCTATAATGAGGTACAGAATAGATATCTAGCTGAATCAACCACAGATGGATCTATAATGAGATACATAATACATATCTAGTTGAACCAACCACAGATGGATCTATAATGAGGTACAGAATACATATCTAGCTGAACCAACCACAGATGGATCTATAATGAGGTACAGAATAGATATCTAGTTGAACCAACCACAGATGTGTCTATAATGAGGTACAGAATACATATCTAGCTGAATCAACCACAGATGGATCTATAATGAGATACATAATACATATCTAGTTGAACCAACCACAGATGGATCTATAATGAGGTGCAGAATAGATATCTAGCTGAACCAACCACAGATGGATCTATAATGAGGTACAGAATACATATCTAGCTGAACCAACCACAGATGGATCTATAATGAGGTACATACTAGATATCTAGCTGAACCAACCACAGATGGATCTATAATGAGGTACAGAATAAATATCTAGTTGAACCAACCACAGATGGATCTATAATGAGGTACAGAATACATATCTAGCTGAACCAACCACAGATGGATATATACTGAGGTACAGAATACATATCTAGTTGAACCAACCACAGATGGATCTATAATGAGGTGCAGAATACATATCTAGTTGAACAAACCACAGATGGATCTATAATGAGGTACAGAATACATATCTAGCTGAACCAACCACAGATGGATCTATAATGAGGTACAGAATAGATATCTAGTTGAACCAACCACAGATGGACCTATAATGAGGTACAGAATACATATCTAGTTGAACCAACCACAGATGGATCTATAACGAGGTACAGAATACATATCTAGCTGAACCAACCACCGATGGATCTATAATGAGGTACAGAATACATATCTAGCTGAACCAACCACAGATGGATCTATAATGAGGTACAGAATACATATCTAGTTGAACCAACCACAGATGGATCTATAATGAGGTACAGCAGGTTTGGGACAGGGTTAGGGACAGGTTTGGGTTAGGGTTAGGGTTAGGTTTGAGCCAGCATGTGGACGGACATGAGTCTACGGTTTGAGGATATATCATTCATTCTCTGGCTGTATTGACCTGATTTAAACCCTATTTCTAGTCCTGCAAACAGAGAGAGAGAGAGAACAACATACATGGAAATGTGTTTAACACGGTTTAATGCAATTTCCTTTTACTAAAATAGTTTAGTCATGTTAATTTGTAGCTCTCTCTGTATGGCAGATTCTCAGTAGGTTTCCATAGTCCATTAACCTAACAGCCTGGAAGGAAGGGAGAGAGGGAGGGAGAGAGAGAGAGAGAGAGAGAGAGAGAGAGAGAGAGAGAGAGAGAGTGTGTGTGTTTGGGTACTGTGGGATTCTTTAATCAGTTTGTCTCATTGGACAGGTCAGAGTCTATGTTTGTGAAAGAGAGTGGAGTGTGGAGACTGTAGAGGGGGAGACAGAGAGGAGTGAAGAGAGAGAGAGGAGACCGGAGACATTATCACCACCTACCACTAGAGGGGGACTAATACACTGTTTTGTTAGTTTGTCATTCTTACGTTCATGGTAACTAAACGAACCCAGTAGAAACCAGGATGTCCTGTGTCTTTCAGGAGTCTATTGAGTCTGCCATGAGAGGATGTGCTGTGGTGTTCAGGAGTCTATTGAGTCTGCCATGAGAGGATGTGCTGTGGTGTTCAGGAGTCTGTTGAGTCTGCCATGAGAGGGGATGTGCTGTGGTGTTCAGGAGTCTATTGAGTCTGTCATGAGAGGATGTGCTGTGGTGTTCAGGAGTCTAATCGAGTCTGCCATGAGAGGATGTGCTGTGGTGTTCAGGAGTCTATTGAGTCTGCCATGAGAGGATGTGCTGTGGTGTTCAGGAGTCTATT
This sequence comes from Coregonus clupeaformis, assembly GCF_020615455.1. Classification (NCBI taxonomy): domain Eukaryota; kingdom Metazoa; phylum Chordata; class Actinopteri; order Salmoniformes; family Salmonidae; genus Coregonus; species Coregonus clupeaformis. The sequence continues at coordinate 55,016 of NW_025535004.1, forward strand.
GAGTCTGTCATGAGAGGATGTGCTGTGGTGTTCAGGAGTCTATTGAGTCTGCCATGAGAGGATGTGCTGTGGTGTTCAGGAGTCTATTGAGTCTGTCATGAGAGGATGTGCTGTGGTGTTCAGGAGTCTATAGAGTCTGCCGTGAGAGGATGTGCTGTGGTGTTCAGGAGTCTATTGAGTCTGCCGATGAGAGGATGTGCTGTGGTGTTCAGGAGTCTATTGAGTCTGTCATGAGAGGATGTGCTGTGGTGTTCAGGAGTCTATTGAGTCTGTCATGAGAGGATGTGCTGTGGTGTTCAGGAGTCTATTGAGTCTGCCATGAGAGGATGTGCTGTGGTGTTCAGGAGTCTATTGAGTCTGTCATGAGAGGATGTGCTGTGGTGTTCAGGAGTCTATTGAGTCTGCCATGAGAGGATGTGCTGTGGTGTTCAGGAGTCTATTGAGTCTGCCATGAGAGGATGTGCTGTGGTGTTCAGGAGTCTATTGAGTCTGTCATGAGAGGATGTGCTGTGGTGTTCAGGAGTCTATTGAGTCTGTTATGAGAGGATGTGCTGTGGTGTTCAGGAGTCTATTGAGTCTGCCATGAGAGGATGTGCTGTGGTGTTCAGGAGTCTATTGAGTCTGCCATGAGAGGATGTGCTGTGGTGTTCAGGAGTCTATTGAGTCTGCCATGAGAGGATGTGCTGTGGTGTTCAGGAGTCTATTGAGTCTGTCATGAGAGGATGTGCTGTGGTGTTCAGGAGTCTATTGAGTCTGCCATGAGAGGGATGTGCTGTGGTGTTCAGGAGTCTATTGAGTCTGTCATGAGAGGATGTGCTGTGGTGTTCAGGAGTCTATTGAGTCTGTTATGAGAGGGGATGTGCTGTGGTGTTCAGGAGTCTATTGAGTCTGCCATGAGAGGATGTGCTGTGGTGTTCAGGAGTCTATTGAGTCTGTTATGAGAGGATGTGCTGTGGTGTTCAGGAGTCTATTGAGTCTGTCATGAGAGGATGTGCTGTGGTGTTCAGGAGTCTATTGAGTCTGTTATGAGAGGATGTGCTGTGGTGTTCAGGTGTATTTTGGAATGAATCTTGACTGCGTCATTGTGACATCACAGGCAGAGAGAGAGAGAGAGAGAGAGAGAAGACTGGATAACACTCAGTCTGCCTCCTCAAATGGCACCCTATATAGTGCACTACTACAGCCCTATTGGTCCTGGTCTAAAGTAGTGCACTATGTAGGGAATAGGGTGTCATTTGGGATGGAACCTCAGACTTGAATCACTGGTCCTGGACACTGCAAGTTGTTCATACGGTATTGTTTTTAATGATTAACCTTGTCCTGCAGTGGCTTAAATCAGGGTCACACAGTGTTTCTTGGTATTCTTAAACAAATCTACTTTGAAACAAAAGTACACACCTCACACACATGGTTATGGGCTTAATAAAAAGAAGACACCTGTACCATGTCAGATATAGAGTAGAAATGTATTACATGTTGAGTCTACATCCCAATATTACACTTTATATACATGACAGAATGAAATATAACAAAACCGTTTATTAATGATGAAATGATTAAAAATATAAATGCCATTCCATCCATGAGACCTCTAGCAGTAGCTACACAGCCATGTTGGAAACCGATGGCTTTTCTCCTAAACAGGTTCAACTGGTTTTCTGATTATTCTTACATGGGGTCAATGTCACTAGACTTTAGCAGATGTTAAATTAATCAGTAACAAAAATTACACAAAGTCAGTTGACATTGGGGAGGTGAATAAACTTTTCCCAAGGTTTCTTTCTCAGCACAAAGGAAAATCACGATGATTTGACATGTTCTGTTTTTGAATTCAGGCTGCAAGGTAAGGATCCTACCAGGGATTATTTATGGATGATGTTGGTAGAATGTATACATTGGGATAGTAGTAAGGATCCTACCAGGGATTATTTATGTATGATGTTGGTAGAATGTATACATTGGGATAGCAGGAAGAGGCCGGTGCATAAATGACTAAGAATCAAGCCTCCTGTCAATTAGGGAGATTTGTTTCTTTATTGTGTGTTTAGTTGTACCTTTACCTTCCTGTAGTTGACCATTTGGAAGGATTCTAAATTGAGGAATGGTCTAAGATCACTCCTAATGTGTTCTCCAACTCATAAAACATTTTAGAAAAAGGCTCAGTGCCGTTATCCTCGCAAGGGAGGTATTGAAAGGGGGGGTCAATTTTGACCCCTACCTTTTTGAGAAAAAAAGTATTACTTGTTAAACAAAATCTCTTTCTCTGAGCAAACGTATTAGTATAAAATAATTTAATGTACCATTGTTTTGAGCATACAATATAGCTCAGTATTTGAATGATTTATTTTATACAGTCATTTTTACTCATCTTTATCAAGGGAGTCAATAATTTGGGACCCCACTGTATACTTCAAAGTTAGAGATATGTTGGAACTGGATCCATCATTATTATTGTATTATTATTATGATTATGATTATTAATAGTTATTATTATTATTAGTTCCACTACATGGAGAAAAGGTGAGAAATATCAGTCATGACTACATGTTGATGTGATTGCATTAAATCACCTGACCGTTTGGACGTATCTGTTAGTAAATGTTTGATTTCTAAGAGATAATGAATAAAATAGAACAATTGACCTTCAATAATTAGTTGTCACTGTGTTCACCACAACCAACATGCTGCATCTCTGTTTAGGGGTCAGTGGTCTAAAATGAGTCTCTCTGGAGAGAGAGAGGAGGGGATCCCTGCCTCTAAAATGAGTCTCTCTGGGGAGAGAGAGGAGGGGGGCCCTGCCTCTAAAATGAGTCTCTCTGGGGAATATGAAACCAAAGCTAAGAGGTGAGATGACAATGTTGTTTAAGAATTTATAAGGAGTTTATTTCTAAAACGTTATATCCACAATTTTTTCACGTTTGTTATTTTACATCAGAAATTATTGCTTATGGGTACCTTCATGTGTCTGCCAAATATTGTTGTTCTAAGATTTTAATTAATAGATTTTTGTGTATGAATTTTTGTTTTGCAAAACGCTATATAGCTGGAATGAAATGTTTGTATCCTGTATATTTGACTGTGATATGTGGATGTCTCACCAGCACACACAAACACACACACACACACACACACACACACACACACACACACACACAGACACACACACACACACACACACACACACACACACATCTTTACCATCACACACACACACATCTATAGAAGTTTTGCATGACACAATCATTTATCCTACTCTTAGTTATTGTCTAATATGTTGTCATGCAGAACCTTATTGTTTTTACTAATTCTGATCGTTGTTACAAGCGGAATTTTGACAATACTACCGTCAAATCAACACACTCTTCACTCCTGTTTAAACCAAAAAGGGTTCTATCGCTTGCTTAATATATGGAACCATTAAAAGTTATATATAGAAACCTTTTATAGGGTTCTTTGATCAGAACTCTAGAGGTTCTTCTTCCCTGAACCAAAATGGCTCCATATAGAACCCTGCATGGTGTAATTTATGAATTATGGCTACTACTATTAAATAGGAATATTTTTAGCTAAGAATATATAGGACAATATATGACAATAGGAATGGTTAAAAATCCCAATATTCATTTAAAATTATCCTTAGAAATAGCAGTGCTGGGGGTTTGGAAAGCCATAGTCAGTCAATCAACAATAGAATAATAATCTTATGAAAAATATTGACCTTTAATTTAGTCTGTGGATACTATGCGACTAGAAAGGTTTAAAATGCATGTATGACATCACAGCACAGTTGAAAAAAACATGGCAGGTGGAAATCAAAAGAGGATGTTCTACGGAGATAGGTGGGCGGGGCTGAGAGTAGCAGAGGGGTGGGATTAAAAAATATCATGATCGGTAATAGTCATTACTGTAAACACTATAGATGTCTGAGTACTATCTATCCAAAATGTAATGTGTATAAGTAATTATTATTATTATTATTATTATTATTATTATTATTAGTATTATTATTATTATATATAAAAAAGTAATTACTGTGTATAAAAGTATTGTATGGGGGGTAGAATTGATCTTGGTTATATGCAAACACACTGGTGGCCAGGGAGGCATCTCTTTGTTTGAACGATGGCCCACGTCAACTCTGGCTGACTTCTTTACAATTCAATACATTACAATACAGTACAACTTTGTCCATTAGTTCCAGCAAACAACAAAAACATGTATTCTGCTCCGTTCTTAACCCCCCAAACAGCAGACCTCACACATACATTTGAGACCAGCACAGGTTCAAGCTGCAGTGCAGCGCCCCTGGATGGAGAGCATGTTGTGGGGTTAAGGGCCTTGCTCAAGGGCCCAACGAAAGGTGAATGTTTTGAGGACGTGGACCCAGCAGCCCTCCAGGGGTCAGATCAATTCCGTCCGTTCTTTCCAGTGCCCGGCCCGGGATTCAAACTGGACACTTTTCGGCCACAGGTCAAACACCTGCCACAGCTCCAACTCATTTGCCAGACTGAGCAAAACATAGATAGATGGTGTGTTAAAAGTCATGGAATGATTAACTAGGCTATTGAATCACCAACACTTATTATACATCATTATTATACAGAAATCATTGTCAAAAGCTGAAGAGATACTGTTCCATGTAGTTCTATATTATTATGGATTGATCATATAGAAATATAGAAAACAATTTAAACTACTCCAAAGCAATTACATGTGCCGCAGGAACCACTGACTCACTGCATTATTCTATAGTATTATCAAGACACCTGCTGTTAACTCTTAACTGGTTAGGACAGCTCATGAGGTGTCCTAAATATCTGCCGACTAGGTGGGACTAGAGGCTTCATGCATAGCTTTAATTTATACCCATAAGAGTAGAAGTCTTTATTCTCAGCACTTATACGACCAATTTTCTACTCTGAGATACTTTGGGCCCAGACCTCAAAATATTGTTATAAAAAACGTTGAATGTTTGTTTTACATATAAAAAATAAATACATGAATATTACTAATGTAAGCCACTGTAAAGACTGGGTTTAGTTTATTGCGTGGCTCTGCTCATGTCCGCGTTCTGGAACTGTCCGCGTCCACGTACGGTGTGGCGCCAAGCATATTGTCCAGTTACGCGCAGAGTGGGCTGAGGTGATGTTGGGGAATAACGACGGAGTTCGTTACAGTGTTGAGACACCGAAGTTTATTGTTCAATTAGCTTTTTTGCGTAATGGTCAGTGACAGTATGAGTGTAGCCAGATCCTTTTCACTCGCTATTCTTGTTTCATCTTGTGGTTCACCGGATTCGTCATCATCCTCGAGCGACAGACGAAACGACCTGCTAGCTAGCCAAGCTAGTCGGTACAGCTAGCTAAGCTAGCTACTCTACCAGCAGCATCCTAGTTATCCTAGCTACCACTACATCATCACCGGCTGCCTGCATTTCTTGTGGACCGATGGAGCTCCCTGGTTGTTTCTTCCACCTGTTAAATACCGTGGAGGGCTTCTCTCTCTCTCGTTGACGGATGCTGGCTACCTACCATCCCTCTGTCCGGTTCTCCTCTTCACTAGATGGACGGTAACTTTAGTGTTTAACCCCTCTGTGTCCAAGGACTGAACTTTTGAATATTATTTTTGGGGCGCCTCAAGTGACATTTTTTACGTTTATTTCTGATAAAATTAGTTCATTGCATCCGCTATGGAGCCCAGTTTCATAATATTACCTTCTGTCCCTGGTTATGAAGTAATCGCGAAACAACAGGCCTTATGTTTGGGCATTTTTCACCCTACCAGCTCCTATTAGTTCTATTGAGCTCCGTGACACCGACTCGCCTTCAGAACGTTCTATTCCCAGCCCATTGTTCTGCGTCACAATGCCAGCTTCACTATTGTTATCAATGAGACCTGCCTGCGTTAACCCTGTAGGTTTACCTCAGGTAACTTATTATTAACAAGGTTACTGCTACTTGGTGAGTGTTAACCCTGTAGGTTTACCTCAGGTAATATATTATTAACAAGGTTACACCTACTTATGGCTCACAGTTCACCTTGTGGTAACCCATAGCGCTAGCGATGGCTGGCGAAAAGCCATGAAATGTTAAACAGTTTCTGGTCATGGTTAACCATGTTTTCAGAAAAAGGTGTACAACCTAAACAAAACGCATGTCCCTGTCCTCTTTTTCAAGAGGTGGCCGATTTAAACAGCCGGTATACATTTTTTAATTAAGAAATAACACATTTTCTTTGATTTGTTGTTTCTAAATGGCCTCTGGGTAATTTGATATGCATCGAAATCTTTATTAGTAGGCATCAAATTTGAGCGAATGCTGCACAGGTTCACAGAGTTGCAAACCAAATGGATATAATGGGGTGATTGTTGTCTAATCGGGTGGTCTAGCTAATGGATTTGTAGATCGGATGCAGTTGCTACCTCAGATTATGAACCTAGCAAGTGTCATGAATGAGTGATGTAGTAACCACAGACGGCCACAGGGAGGCGCAAGAGAGCTATAAGCTGTGGTCCTCTGTAGCTCAGCTGGTAGAGCACGGCGCTTGTAACGCCAAGGTAGTGGGTTCGATCCCCGGGACCACCCATACACAAAAATGTATGCAGGCATGACTGTAAGTCGCTTTGGATAAAAGCGTCTGCTAAATGGCATATTATTTATTTTATTTTATATAAACCAATACTGTTTTTTGCCATAAAAACCCTAAACCTAACAATCAATCAAATGTATTTATAAAGCCCTTTTTACACAAGCAGATGTCACAAAGTGCTATACAGAAACTCTTACCCTACGTATTACCTATTTCAGCCTTATGGGTAGGGTAGCCTAGAACACTTTTAGAAACTATTTTAGTAATAATATTATTATGTTAGTAAATACAATTATAGTATTAAATAGCATTTTGATTATTTTGTTAATCAAAACCTGTTTACGCATTTTGCTTTTTTTGTTGTTTTTAGTTATTTTATGATATTTATTATTGCAAGGCAGAACGCTTGATAAATAATACACATTTGTTTTATTTTTCAAATGTGGTTTGAACTGGGTGACCTAGTATTCTCTATGTGAAAGTCCAGAAAATGGCATCGGATAGGTGGGGCAGGTTTGAGACTGATCTAAGGAATTAACAAGAAAAATACACTTTATTCTCAGCTGCCTCACCAATGTCTGAACGTGAATTAATAACTTTTAATTGCTAAATATTTCCAATAGATGGCAGAATATGACCACGAAGCATCAGTTATAGGCTACAAGCAGCAATATGATTAACATAAAATAGCATGCAACCAAAGACTATATGTCCCATGATTTTCTAAAATGGTCACTCATTACTTTAGTTAGCTATATATCACGTATTAGGCCTGTGATGCTTTTGGAAGAGCAATTAAATAGTGACTATAGCAGGTGTTGAACCCCGGGTAAATAATCACTAGTCAGATGCTTTAACCTCAACCCTAGTATTCATGTATTATAAAACATGATCTTAATATCTGACATTGGGAGTAAACAACCTCGGAATAGATAAGACAAGAGTGCATCTTCCAGCCCGCCAATAAATTACATCATGCAAATGTACCTCAACATTCCCCTCGCTTGCGCTAGAAGGCAGAGTACTCGCTGCCGCTGACGGCACAAGCTTTTTATCGGGGCTGAGTTGGCTACTTGTTCGAGAAGGCAGAGTGCTCGTTGATGAATCTGACAATGAATGTACTAGGAAAATACATTTTTCTCTACCAGAGGTGACTCAATTAATGTTAATTGATTGGGTCTAATGGTCATCTTGTGCTGAACTGCACATGTGCAGGCCGTCAAATCAAAGGCACTCCTTCGAAATAAAGTAGTTTTTGACTAACATGAAAATGTGTCAGTTTGTTAAACTACTTAAGACAGAACATTTTCTAAATGAACAACTAAGGAAGTCATTTGTATCTCTCATTGACATCTCAAACCCCAAACCCTGGCCTGGTCTGCTTCATATGCATTCCCTGAATACATTTTTTACATCAGCAGTTGTCACAAAGTGTTTATATAGAAACCCAGTCTAAAACCACAAACAGAAAATGCAAAAATAACATTTGTCTCTCTGAAATGAAGCCATTAAGTGATCGATTTTAAACAACGTCATTGAACAACACCATGACATGATTAGCTAGTGAGAAAACACAGCCATTTATTTGATAATTTCTTTAAACAATAGAAGCTAATTTACAAAAATTTCTGAATACGGATATATAGCGTTTTGGATTGAAACTCTTGTTATGTTTCCAAATCTGAGCTCAGAGTAGATGAGAGACGTAATGTTTGTCTCTGTTGTGTTGAAGTCCAATCAAGCAGGAGAGACCAGCCTCCCCTGTACCCAGCTGTGTGTCCATGAAGAGTGACTGGTCTATGGAACATCCTATAGAGTTTAGAGAGGGAGACTTTTCTAGTGAACAAAGGTAAGAAGAACTCATGGGTCATGGTCAGTGAGTTAAACAACACTGTCTCTAGTCATTTCTCCTCTCCCATTTTACCATTTATTTTTGTTGTTTTCATAATCCATAGGCTAATCCTTTTTTCCATTTTCATAGTCCTGAAACAATATTAAACTAACACAACATTTCCTCCCTGTGTGTGTGTGTGTGTGTGTGTGTGTGTGTGTGTGTGTGTGTGTGTGTGTGTGTGTGTGTGTCTGTCAGTGAGTGTGTGTGCACTCCCTGGATGAGATGTCATCTCTATCCTGATTGCCTAGTCACTTTTACCGCTACCTACATGTACATATTACCTCAACTACCTGGTACCCCTGCACTTTGACTCAGTACTTGTACTCCTTGTATATAGTCTAGTTATTAACTCAACTACCTGGTACCCTGTACATTGACTCAGTACTGGTACTCCTTGTATATAGTCTAGTTATTACCTCAACTACCTGGTACCCCTGCACATTGAACGCTACCTGCCGCCCGGTACAAGGAGTACCAGTACTGAGTCAATGGTACCCCTTCACATTGACTCAGTACTGGTACTCCTTGTACCGGGCGGCAGGTAGCTTAGTGGTTAAGAGCGTAGTGCCAGTAACCGAAAGGTCGCTGGTTCTAATCCCCGAGCCGACTAGGTGAAAAATCTGTAGATGTGCCCTTGAGCAAGGCACTTAACCCTAATTGCTCCTGTAAGTCGCTCTGGATAAGAGCGTCTGCTAAATGACTAAAATATAACATAAAAATATAGTTATTAACTCAACTACCTGGTACCCTGCACATTGACTCAGTACTGCTTATAGCCTCATTATTGTTATTTTATTATGTTACTATTTCCTTTTTTTATTTAGCTAATTTTTGTTACTTTTTAACTAAATTGTTGGGAAAGGGCTCGTAAGCAAGCATTTCACGGTAAAGTGTACCACTGTTGTATTCGGCGCATGTGACATACAATTTCATTTAATTTCATTTGAAGGTCATGCGTAAAAACATGTCATCAGGTCGAGCAGTCGTCTCACGCCGAACGGTCGTCTCACGCCGAACTGCGCATGTGCAGGCCGTCAAATCAAAGGCACTCCTTCCATATAAAGTTGTTTTTGACTAACATGAAAACGTGTCAGTTTGTCACTTTCACGAGGTTGAAGTAATAATGTGTTCAACTACGAAAGACAGAACATTTATAAAATGAACAAATCAATCAATCCAAATTAGATTTGTCACATGCTCTTAATACAACATGTGTAGACCTTACTGTGAAATGCTTACTTACGAGCCCTTAACCAACAATGCTGAGTAAAACATTTTTTTACTAACAAGTAAGGAAGTCATTTTTACTTCTTTGTTTTCTCAAACCCTAAACCCTGGCCTGGTCTGCTTCATATGTGTACCACAATTATATATTTTTTTACATCAGCAGTTGTCACAAAGTGCTTATATAGAAACCAAGTCTAAAACCCCAAAGAGCAAGCAATGCAGATGTAGAAGCACGGTGGCTAGGAAAAACTCCCTAGAAAGGCAGGAACCTAGGAAGAAACCTAGAGAGGAACCATGCTCTGAGGTGTGGCCAGTCCTCTTCTGGCTGTGCTGGGGGGAGATTATAAGAGGATATGGCCATTAAGTACAGATCGTTCTTCAAGATTTTCAAATGTTCATGACCAGCAGGGTCAAATAATAATCACAGTGGTTATAGAGGTTGCAATAGGTCAGCACCTCAGGAGTAAATGTCAGTTGGCTTATCATAGCCGAGCATTCAGAGGTCGAGACAGCAGGAGTGGTAGAGAGAGAGAGAGGGTCGAAACAGCAGGTTAGGGACAAGGTCGCACGTCCGTTAAACAGGTCAGAGTTCCATATCCGCAGGCAGACCAGTAGAAACTGGATCTGTCACGTCCGGTGGAGCATGTATCGACACTGATAGGATCGAAAGAAGGGGAGCGCTGCTCTCGGATCAGTTTTCTCCATTAAAATCTTTCCATAACATTAGAATTATTTCACAATACTGACCACGGATCAGCTTCTAGAAAGATATTACTACCTACGGCTGCAAATATTGAGGTCGTTTATTCTAGTGCTTACACAATAAAAATGCACTAAATCACAGATTCGGCACATCATTGGGCACATGTTAGGCAACACATCATGAAATATATTGAGACAAATTACAGACAGTAGCCTACAAGTAGCAAAATAAAACTAAATATATTGAACATTGAATATATTCCAATATGATTGAAATAGGCCTATAGCCTACTGTTTAGATTGTAATACAGTCATCTCGGTTTTCATTTGAAGCATAATTTGTGTACTTCCCTTGTTTGAATCAATTGCAAAGACATTGGCAACTTTGTATTTGTAGTCAACTTTGTTCTGAATTTATCGGTGGTCAAAAAGAGACGGATAAACCAAGTGATTCTATGTTTAGCGGAGATCTTCTGTGTATAAAGTGACGCGGGAGGGCAAAAAAGCATCTAACGACGCACTTGGCTGTTCTACAAGTGGTCTGAGGCAGGTGTTAGAATATGAGCGTTTTCAAGTGCAACGTTAATAACGATGGTTTTGGGAAACAGCTCAGAGATTTAACAATGCTCCTACGAAGGTTCTAATGATGAACTTGGCCTTAAAATGCTTTTGGGAATCCAGACCCTGGACAAAAACATCTGCTAAATAACTAAAATGTGAAATGTAAATGTTTTACATACAGATCTCATATTACTGTATTAAAAAAAATATATATATATATTTAAGTATTGATGTCACAAGTGTATCATTTGTACAGTTCTTTATTAAAACTGTAGTTATTTGTTACATTAAACTGTGTAAAATCTAGCAGTACTACTTATTTCTCTGAGAGTGAGGCAGATATATAGCATTTTGCAAAAGAAAAACATTTGTCTCTCTGAAATGAAGCCATTAATTGATCGATTTTAAAGAAACACATGTCTGTTATTGAACAAGCCCCTGCCATGATTAGATAGTGAAAAAATACACCAATCTCTTTCATAATTTCTTTAAACAATAGAAGCTAATTTAATAACATTTCTGAAAATGGATATATAGCGTTTGGAATGAAACTCTTCTTATGTTTCCCCATCTGAGCTCAGAGTAGATGAGAGATGTAATGTTTGTCTCTGTTGTGTTGAAGCCCAATCAAGCAGGAGAGACCAGCCTCCCCTGTACCCAGCTGTGTGTCCATGAAGAGTGACTGGTCTATGGAACATCCTATAGAGTTTAGAGAGGGAGACTTTTCTAGTGAACAAAGGTAAGAAGAACTCATGGGTCATGGTCAGTGAGTTAAACAACACTGTCTCTAGTCATTTCTCCTCTCACATTTTCCCATTTATTTTTGTTATTTTCACAATCCATAGGCTAAACCTTTTTTCCATTTTCATAGTCCTGAAACAATATTAAACCAACACTACATTCCCTCCCTGTGTGTGTGTGTGTGTGTGTGTGTGTGTGTGTGTGTGTGTGTGTGTGTGTGTGTGTGTGTGTGTGTGTGTGTGTGTGTGTGTGTGTGTGTGTGTGTGTGTGTGTGCGTGTGTGTGCGCGCGCGCGTGTGTGTGTGTGTGTGTCTGTCAGTGAGTGTGTGTGCACTCCCTGGATGAGTTGTCATCTCTATCCTGATTGCCTAGTCACTTTTACCGCTACCTACATGTACATATTACCTCAACTACCTGGTACCCCTGCACTTTGACTCAGTACTGGTACTCCTTGTATATAGTCTAGTTATTACCTCAACTACCTGGTACCCCTGCACTTTGACTCAGTACTGGTACTCCTTGTATATAGTCTAGTTATTAACTCAACTACCTGGTACCCTGTACATTGACTCAGTACTGGTACTCCTTGTATATAGTCTAGTTATTACCTCTACTACCTGGTATCGCTGCACATTGACTCAGTACTGGTACTCCTTGTATATAGTCTAGTTATTAACTCAACTACCTGGTACCCTGCACATTGACTCAGTACTCCTTATAGCCTCATTATTGTTATTTTATTATGTTACTATTTCCTTTTTTATTTAGCTAATTTTTGTTACTTTTAACTAAATTGTTGGGAAAGGGCTCGTAAGTAAGCATTTCACGGTAAAGTGTACCACTGTTGTATTGGCGCATGTGACATACAATTTCATTTAATTTAATTTGAAGGTCATGCGTAAAAACATGTCATCAGGTCGAGCAGTCGTCTCACGCCGAACGGTCGTCTCACGCCGAACTGTGCATGTGCAGGCCGTCAAATCAAAGGCACTCCTTCCATATAAAGTTGTTTTTGACTAACATGAAAACGTGTCAGTTTGTCACTTTCACAAGGTTGAAGTAATAATGTGTTCAACTACTAAAGACAGAACATTTATAAAATGAACAAATCAATCAATCCAAATTAGATTTGTCACATGCTCCTAATACAACATGTGTAGACCTTACTGTGAAATGCTTACTTACGAGCCCTTAACCAACAATGCTGAGTAAATTTTTGTTTTACTAACAACTAAGGAAGTCATTTTTACTTCTTTGTTTTCTCAAACCCTAAACCCTGGCCTGGTCTGCTTCATATGTGTACCACAATTATATATTTTTTTACACCAGCAGTTGTCACAAAGTGCTTATATAGAAACCCAGTCTAAAACCCCAAAGAGCAAGGAATGCAGATGTAGAAGCATGGTGGCTAGGAAAAACTCCCTGGAAAGGCAGGAACCTAGGAAGAAACCTAGAGAGGAACCAGGCTCTGAGGGGTGGCCAGTCCTCTTCTGGCTGTGCTGGGGGGAGATTATAAGAGGATATGGCCATTAAGGCCAGATCATTCTTCAAGATGTTCAAATGTTCATAGATGAACAGCAGGGTCAAATAATAATGACTGTGGTTATAGAGGTTGCAACAGGTCAGCACCTCAGGAGTAAATGTCAGTTGGCTTATCATAGCCAAGCATTCAGAGGTCGAGACAGCAGGAGTGGTAGAGAGAGAGAGAGGGTCGAAACAGCAGGTTAGGGACAAGGTCGCACGTCCGTTAAACAGGTCAGAGTTCCATATCCGCAGGCAGACCAGTAGAAACTGGATCAGTCACGTCCGGTGGAGCATGTATCGACACTGATAGGATCGAAAGAAGGGGAGCGCTGCTCTCGGATCAGTTTTCTCCATTAAAATCTTTCCATAACATTATAATTATTTCACAATACTGACCACGGATCAGCTTCTAGAAAGATATTACTACCTACGGCTGCAAAAATTGAGGTAGTTTATTCTAGTGCTTACACAATAAAAATGCACTAAATCACAGATTCGGCACATCATTGTTCACATGTTAGGCTACACATCATGAAATATATTGAGACAAATTACAGACAGTAGTCTACAAGTAGCAAAATAAAACTAAATATATTGAACATTGAATATATTCCAATATGATTGAAATAGGCTGTCACGCTCTGGCTCCGGGACTCTGTATAGTGAGCCAGGGTGTGTTCATTATTTGGGTGTATTTCTATGTTTGTATTTCTGTTGGGTGCATTTCTATGTTTGGTCAATGACTCCCAATCGGAGGTAACGAGTGTCAGCTGTCGGCTCGTTATCTCTGATTGGGAGCCATATTTAATCTGTATGTTTTCCTGTGGGTGTTGTGGGTTTTTGTTCATTTCGGTTCGTGTTAAACCGTAGACGTCACGTTATCGTTGTTTTGTTGTTTTGATCGGGTGATCATTCCAATAAATAATATGTTCACATTCAACGCTGCGCCTTGGTCCTCCTCTCTCGTAGACGAGCGTGACAGAAAAACCCACCAAGATGGGACCAAGCAGCGTGTCCAGGAGCCGTCGCCAGGGAGATCCCTCACAGATCTCCTTCGCCTCCTGGACTGGGTCAAGCCGAGTGAGGAGGAGAAGGGCTTGACGCTATGGCAGAAGGGCGAGAGGCTGGCGAGGTCTATGGAGACCTGGTCCACGGGTAGGAGAGACGCCCCGAAAATTTTTAGGGGGGGGCTCGAGACGTCGGACCAGCAGGAGGCCGCGATAGAGCGGCCCAGTGGGTTGCTGGAGAAGGCCGCCGGGTTACGGGGGCCACTGGTCAAAGAGGGGATGGAGGAAGTGGAGGCACGGCGAGAGGTACTGGCGTGTGTTGCCAGTCCGGTCCGGCCCGTTCCAGATCCCGGTGTGGGGCCAGTGGTGTGTGTCCCCAGTACAGTCCGGCCCATCCAAGCTTCCCGCACCAAGCCAGTGGTGTGCGTCGTCAGTCCAGTCCGGCCCGTTCCTGCTCCCCGCATCAAGTCTGTGGTGCGTCTCGTCAGCCCGGCTCTGCCCGTTCCTGCTCTCCGCACCAGGTCTGTGGTGCGCGTCGCCAGCCCAGTCCGGCCCATTCCTGCTCCCCGCATCAAGTCTGTGGTGCGTCTCGTCAGCCCGGCTCTGCCCGTTCCTGCTCTCCGCACCAGGTCTGTGGTGCGCGTCGCCAGCCCGGCTCGTCCCGTTCCTGCTCCCCGCACCAAGTCAGGGGTGCGCTTCGACAGCCCGGCTCGGTCCGCTCCTGCTCCCCACACCAAGCCAGTGGGGTGCGGCGTCAGTCCGGCACGGCCCGTGCCTGTTCTCCGCACCAAGTCTGTGGTGCGTTTCGTCAGCCCTGTCCGGCCCGTTCCTGCTCCCCGCACCAGGTCAGTGGTGCGGCCCGTTCCTCCTCCACGCATCAGGCCAGGGGCGCGTGTCGTCGGTCAGGCTCCGGCCAGCGGGGCTGGACAGGACCAGGGGTACTTTGGGGGGGTTGGAGAGGAGGTGGGGGATCAAGGGACGGAGCCAGAGCCACCGCCGAGGAGGTGTGCCCACCCAGCCCTCCCTTGTTTAGCCCGTGATTGAGGCGCGGTCGCAGTCCTCCTCTGTGTGTGTGTGTGTGTGTGTGTGTGTGTGTGTGTGTGTGTGTGTGTGTGTGTGTGTGTGTGTGTGTGTGTGTGTGTGCACTCCCTGGATGAGATGTAATCTCATGTTTTTTCTACAGAAACCAACAGGAGAGATCAGAGTCAGAGATTCTCAGTGGTCAGTCTTCCCAGAGTCATCAAACAGACCTGGCCTCCATATTCAGTGTATGTGGTCCTGTTATGTATTTTTGTTTTTGTTTACCTCAAGTAAAGTTGATCTGTCAATCATTCATTCATGTGTTAATGAGAAAGCATTTAGTCTCTTGTTTAACTTATTTACTTGATTTATTTCAGTTGCTTGAAGAGAATATTATGACATTTGTGAAGAACGAGCTGAAGAGGTTCAAGAGGATTCTTAGTCCAGAACTCCCAGAAGGCTTTGAGAGTCAGAAGCAGGATAAGGAAGTGGTGGACGCTGAAGATGAGAAGCAGGAGAGCAGTGCCAGAGAGGGGGCTCTGAAGATCACACTGCACGTCCTGAGGAAAATGAACCAGAAGGAGCTTGCTGACACACTGGAGAAAAGTAAGAGCTGTCTGCCTCATGTTGAATGCTGTTTTAGAACATTTAAAAGCTGTAGCTAAAGTACAGCTAAAGTAGCTGTGTAACTAAATTATATTGTAGCAGCCATAACACAACACCTAGTGACCTCATCAAGTAGCAGCAGGGATGTGTTGTGTTGATTAATTTAGACAGAGAGAGAGAGAGAGAGAGAGAGAGAGAGAGAGAGAGAGAGAGAGAGAGAGAGAGAGAGAGAGAGAGAGAGAGAGAGAGAGAGAGAGAGAGAGAGAGAGAGAGAGAGAGAGAGAGAGAGAGAGAGAGAGAGAGAGAGAGAGAGAGAGAGAGAGAGAGAGAGAGAGAGAGAGAGAATACCAATAATAATATAATCCAGTCTGTAATGCATTATGAAAACATTTACACATTTATACAGTAAGTTAAGATAATATATTATTTTTATTAAAAACTTTATAACAGTCCTACAATACTGTAGGCATTAAAACATATGTAATATTAATATCCTCTGTGTTATTTCTTCATTCAGATGAGCTTGCTGTGATTTGCCAACGTGAACTCAAATCTAATCTAAAGAAGAAGTTTCAATGTGTATTTGAGGGGATCGCTAAACAAGGAAACCCAACACTTCTCAATAAGATCTACACAGAGCTCTACATCACAGAGGGTGGAACAGGAGAGGTCAATAATGAACATGAGCTGAGACAGATTGAGACAACAACCAGGAATCAAGCAAGAACAGAGACTGCAATCAAATGTAACGACATCTTCAAACCCTTAACTGGACAAGACAAACTTATCAGAACTGTGCTGACAAAGGGAGTCGCTGGCATTGGAAAAACAGTCTCTGTGCAGAAGTTCATTCTGGACTGGGCTGAAGGAAAAGCAAATCAGGATGTCCAATTTGTATTTTCATTCCCTTTTCGGGAGCTGAATTTGATGAACAGGGATAAACACACTTTGATCGAACTTCTCAATCACTTCTCAAAGGAAACCAAAGAATCAAGAATCTCCAACTACGACAAGTACAACGCTTTTGTTCATCTTTGATGGTCTGGATGAGTGCCGACTGCCCCTAGACTTCCAGAAGAACAAGATCTGTTGTGACGTTACAGAGTCAACCTCAGTGGATGTTCTGCTGACAAATCTCATCAAGGGAAATCTGCTTCCCTCTGCTCTCCTCTGGATAACTACCCGACCTGCAGCAGCCAATAAGATCCCTTCAGGGTGTGTTGACCAGGTGACAGAGGTACGAGGGTTCAATGACCCACAGAAGGAGGAGTACTTCAGGAAGAGATTCAGTGATGAGGATCTGGCCAACATAATCATCTCACACATAAAAACATCAAGGAGCCTCCACATCATGTGCCACATTCCAGTCTTCTGTTGGATTTCTGCAACAGTCCTTGAACCCATGTTGAAACATAAGAGAGAAGAGATGCCCAAGACTCTGACTGAGATGTACTCACACCTTGTGGAGTTTCATACCAAACAGAAGAATGAAAAATATCTTGGGAAAGAAGAGACAGGTCCACACTGGAATAAAGAGAGCATTCTGTCACTGGGAAAACTGGCTTTTCAACAGCTTGTTGACGGCAATCTGATTTTCTATGAAAAAGACCTGAAAAAGGCTGGCATTGATGTCACTGAAGCCTCAGTGTACTCAGGATTGTGCACACAGCTCTTTAAAGAGGAATGTGTGCTGTACCAGGACAAGGTGTACTGCTTCGTGCATCTGAGCATTCAGGAGTTTCTGGCTGCTGTATATGTGTTCCTCTCATTCATCAACAACAATGAGAATCTAATGGACAAACCTCAATCAACGTCCAGCAACTTTTCTGTGAGGTTCAGACACAAGCGTAAAGTTACTGTCTACAAGAGTGCTGTGGATAAAGCCTTACAAAGTGAGACAGGAAACCTGGACCTTTTCCTCCGCTTCCTTCTGGGCCTCTCACTGGAGTCCAATCAGAAGCACTTACGAGGTCTACTGACAAAGACAAGAAGCAGCTCACAGAGCCATGAAGAAACAGTCAAGTACATCAAGGAGAAGATCAGGGAGAATCCCTCTCCAGAGAGGTGCATCAATCTGTTCCACTGTCTGAATGAACTGAATGACCATTCTCTAGTGGAGGAGATCCAAAGCTACCTGAGCTCAGGAAGTCTCTCAGAAGAAGAACTGTCACCTGCACAGTGGTCAGCTCTGGTCTTTGTGTTGCTGACTTCAGAAAAGGAGCTGGATGTGTTTGACCTGAAGAAATACTCCAGATCAGAGGAAGGTATTCTGAGGCTGCTGCCAGTGGTCAAAGCCTCCAGAGCTGCTCTGTGAGTACATAAAATGACATTTAAGTACTAATCATCAGGAAGAAATATTCAGTTTAGAGACAAATATGTATTATTGAATAACATATTGAATCAATGCATTGATGTTCACATTAGTATAACAATATGACCATACAATTCTAGGAGACGGAAGATGAATCTATAAGTTGTTTAAGAGAATAAACCAAATGCATCTGCCATTGTCCTTCTACACTACTGGTGTTAAATTAACAGTTTGTGAAATCATGATGATCTCTTTGCAGGCTGTCAGGCTGTGGACTCACAGAGGAAGGCTGTGCTTCTCTGGTCTCAGCTCTGAAGACAAACCCCTCACACCTGAGAGAGCTGGATCTGAGTAACAATGACCTGAAGGATTCAGGAGTGAAGCTGCTCTCTGCTGGACTTGGGAATCCCCACTGTAAACTGGAGACTCTGAGGTCAGTATTCCTGTAGTTGGTCAACAAGTGATAACTGTTCACCAGATCCACATGTGTTTACCAGGCACACATAGTCCACACCATATGTGTTTGGACAGTGAAGCTTACAGTTTTACATTTGGTGCTATGCTCCAGCAATTTGGATTAGAGATTGAATGTTTCATATTAGGTGACAGTATATAATGTCACATTTTATTTGAGAGCATTTTCATACATATCTGTGTTACTGTTTAGAAATGAAAGCACTTGATGTGTCCAGTTCTCCCATTTGAAAAAGTCTTAATAATTTGGACATATTCACTTATATTGTATTAAAGTAGTCATAAGTTTAGTATTTGGTCCCATATTCCTTACCTGCAGTGATTACATCAAGCTTGTGTTTCTACAAACTTGTTGAATACATTTGCAGTTTGTCTTGGTTGTGTTTTGGATGATGTTTTTCCTAATAGAAACTGAATGGTGAATAATGTCCTGTAATTTTGGAGTCACTTCACTTGTATTGTCAGTAAGAATAGAAGATGTTTCTGAACACTTCTACATTCATGTGGATGCTACTATGATTATGAATAATCATGAATGAATCGTGAATGATGATGAATGAGAAAGTTACAGAGGAACAAGGATCATACCCCCTCTGTTATTGGTAATGGTGAGAGGTTAGCATGTTTTGTTGTAGCCTCTGTAACTTTCTCACTCATTATTATTCATGATTCATTCATGATTATTCTTAATCATGGCATCATCAGGATTCAGTTAGTAGTGTTTAGAAACATGTTATCTACTCACTTAGACAGAAAATTACTCCAGTCATCATCCACCATTCAGTTACTATTGGGCAAAACATAACCCAAAACACAACCAAAACAAACTGCAAATGCAACCAACGAGTTTGGGACCAAATACTAAACTTTTGACTACTTTAATACACTATAAGTGAATTGGTCAGAATACTTTTGACTTCTTCAAATGGGGGACTAGATACATAAAGTCAATCTAAATCTGATACCTCACTGTCTGTCTTTTGACTGATACTGCTTTTTTAAATGGTCTGGTCAGTCTACTCAAATATTTGTACAATACATTTTTCTATCTACAAGCAATAATTTGATAATTTCAAATAATGATACATTAATTTATGAATAGATATGTCAGGTTTCAGGACACTGATATATCTGAATATGTTGAAAAAATATATTGCCACTATTTTCACCACCAAAGAATAGCAGTGTGGTTTTAATATGATTTGACTCTTTGCAGGCTGTCAGGCTGTCTAGTCACCGAGGAAGGCTGTGCTTCTCTGGTCTCAGCTCTGAAGTCAAACCCCTCACACCTGGAGAGCTGGATCTGAGTAACAATGACCTGAAGGATTCAGGAGTGAAGCTGCTCTCTGCTGGACTGGGGAATCCCCACTGTAAACTGGAGACTCTGAGGTCAGTATTCCTGTAGTTGGTCAACAAGTGATAACTGTTCACCAGATCCACATGTGTTCACCAGGCACACATAGTCCACACCATATGTGTTTGGACAGTGAAGCTTACAGTTTTACATTTGGTGCTATGCTCCAGCATTTTGGATTTCAGATATAATGTTTCATATTAGGTGACAGTACAGAATGTCACCTTTTATTTGAGGGTATTCATACATATCTGTGTTACTGTTTAGAAATGAAAGCACTTTATGTATCTAGTTCTCCCATTTGAAAAGGTCTTAATAATTTGGACAAATTCACTTATATTGTATTGAAGTAGTCATAAGTTTAGTATTTGGTCCCATATGCCTTACCTGCAGTGATTACATCAAGCTTGTGATTCTACAAACTTGTTGAATACATTTGCAGTTTGTTTAAGTTGTGTTTTGGATGATGTTTTCCCCAATAGAAACTGAATGGTGAATAATGTCCTGTCATTTTGGAGTCACTTCACTTGTATTGTCAGTAAGAATAGAAGATGTTTCTGAACACTTCTACATTCATGTGGATGCTACTATGATTATGAATAATCATGAATGAATCGTGAATGATGATGAATGAGAAAGTTACAGAGGAACAAGGATCATACCCCCTCTGTTATTGGTAATGGTGAGAGGTTAGCATGTTTTGTTGTAGCCTCTGTAACTTTCTCACTCATTATTATTCATGATTCATTCATGATTATTCTTAATCATGGCATCATCAGGATTCAGTTAGTAGTGTTTAGAAACATGTTATCTACTCACTTAGACAGAAAATTACTCCAGTCATCATCCACCATTCAGTTACTATTGGGCAAAACATAACCCAAAACACAACCAAAACAAACTGCAAATGCAACCAACGAGTTTGGGACCAAATACTAAACTTTTGACTACTTTAATACACTATAAGAATTGGTCAAAATACTTATGACTTCTTCAAATGGGGGGACTAGATACATAAAGTGCTTTCATTTCTAAATGGTGAAACAGATATGTATGAAAATACCCTCAAATAAAAGGTGATATTATATACTGTCACCTCATATGAAACATTTGATCTCAAATCCAAAATGTTGGAGTATAGAGCCACATTTACAATGTTAGCTTCACTGTCAAAATAGATATGGTGTGGACTGTATACTCAATACAATCTAAATCTGATACCTCACTGTCTGTCTTTTGACTGATACTGCTTTTTAAACTGCTCTGGTCAGTCTACTCAAATATTTGTACTATACATGTTTCTCTCTACAAGCAATATTATGATAATTTCTAATAATGATACATTCATTTATGAATAGATATGGCAGGTTTCAGGACGCTGATATATCTGAACATTTTGAAAAAATGTACTGCCACTATTTTCACCACCAAAGAATAGCAGTGTGGTTTTAATATGATTTGACTCTTTGCAGGCTGTCAGGCTGTCTAGTCACAGAGGAAGGCTGTGCTTCTCTGGTCTCAGCTCTGAAGTCAAACCCCTCACACCTGAGAGAGCTGGACCTGAGCTACAATCACCCAGGAGACTCAGGAGTCAGACTGCTCTCTGCTGGACTGGAGGATCCACACTGCAGACTGGAGAAACTCAAGTATGTAGAGGGTTTATGTCAATGTTCATATCAGACATGTTGGAGTTATCAGGCTAGTTATGACAAACATTCTGACCACCACTTGGACTAAGTTATATAAAGACTGTGTGTGTGTGTGTGTGTGTGTGTGTGTGTGTGTGTGTGTGTGTGTGTGTGTGTGTGTGTGTCCAGTGTGTGTGTGTCCAGTGTGTGTGTGTGTGTGTCCAGTGTGTGTGTGTGGGTCCACGTGTATCAGTACACTGGACACACACACACTGACACACACACACAAACACACTGGACACACACACACACATTGGACACACACTGGATACACACACACTCACACTGGACACACACACATACACTGGACAAACACACACACACACTGGACACACACACAAACACACTGGACACACACACACTGGTCACACTGGACAGACACACACACACACACACTGGATACACACTGGACACACACTGGATACACACACAAACAGTGGACACACACATTCACTTGACAAACACACACAAACTGAACACACAAACACACACACACACTGGACACACACACAAACTGGACACACACACACACTGGACACACACAGGACACACACACACTGGACACACAAACACACTGGACACACACACACACACTGGACACACACACACACACTGGACACACACACACACACACAGGACACACACAAACACTGGACACACACACACTGGACACACACACACTGGACACACACACACACACACACACTGGACACACACAAACTGGACACACACACACACAAACAGGACACACACACACACACACAGACACACACACACACTAGACACCTACACACACACACAGACAAACATTCTTACCACCGCTTATACAAAGTTATATGCTGAATGTGTGTGTGTGTGTTGTGTGTGTGAGTGTGAGTGAGTGTGTGAGTGTGTGTGTGTGTGTGTGTGTGTGTGTGTGTGTGTGTGTGTGTGTGTGTGTGTGTGTGTGTGTGTGTGTGTGTGTGTGTGTGTGAGTTCAGGTGTATCCCTCAATGACTGTCTGTTCTTCTGCTTACCGCTACAGTGTGGAACATGGTGGAGAGAACAGAATGAAACCTGGAGTTAGAAAATGTGAGTGTTGACTGCTGTGAAGAATATGACAAAGAATAAGTCTTAATTCAAGTGAAGTCAAAGTCAAAGACCACCATCATTACTTACTTGGTCATATTAAATATCAGCTGTAGTTCTACAGAAGCACAAAAAAGGGACACCAAAGTTTACAAAGAGTTGCTTTGACAATGTGTGTGTGTGTGTGTGTGTGTGTGGCGTGTTCCTGTGTGTGTTCAGGATGTGTGTGTGTGTCCAGTGTGTGTGTGTGTGTGTGTTCAGTGTAAGTGTGTGTGTGTGTGTGTTCAGGATGTGTGTGTGTGTGTGTGTGTGTGTGTGTGTGTGTGTGTGTGTGTGTGTGTGTGTGTAATAAATGTGTATAAGTGTGTTTTATATTACCATACAGTATAACATATGATCATTGAACAAATCTTAAGTTACCTTAACTTCTCATTTTGATACCTAGAAACATCTACATTAAATGAATTAGTGAAAAGTGAGTTAACATTCTAATGTGAATGATGATGATTTCTAATATTGTGTCTGGTTTCATCCATCAGATGTCTGTGATCTCACACTGGACCTAAACACAGTAAACAGACTCCTCTCTCTGTCTGAGGAGAACAGAAAGGTGACATGTAGGAGAGAGAAGCAGCCGTATCCTGATCACCCAGAGAGATTTGAGGTCTATAGTCAGGTGCTGTGTAGAGAGGGTCTGACTGGGCGCTGTTACTGGGAGGTAGAGTGGAGTGGGAGAGGGGTTGAAATAGGAGTGGCATATAAAGGAATCAGCAGGAGAGGAGGGGGTAATGACTGTGGGATTGGATACAATGACAAGTCCTGGAGTCTGTTCTGCTCTGACAACAGTTACTCTGCCAGGCACAATTATAAGTCCACTACCATAGACGTCCCCTCCTCCAGCTCCCACAGAGTAGGAGTGTATCTGGACTGGCCAGCCGGCACTCTGTCCTTCTACAGAGTCTCCTCTGACACACTGACCCACCTGAACACATTCCACTCCACATTCACTGAGCCCCTCTATCCAGGGTTTAGGGTTCATGATGTTGACTCCTCAGTGTCCCTGTAAATAATAACCATGGTAACACTGACACACACACACTGGACACACACAAAACACACACACACACACACACACACACTGGACACACACAAACACACACACACACACACACACTGGACACACACACACACACACACACACACTGGACAAATACACACACTGGACACACACACACACACACACTAGACACACACACACACACACACACACTGTACACACACACACTGGACACACACACACACACTGGACACACACAAACACACACACACACACACACACACTGGACACACACACACACTGGACACACACAAACACCGGACACCTGTGTCAAACACAACACACACACAAACACACTGTGAACACACACACACAAACACATTAAACAGACACACACTGTACACACACACACACACACACACACTGTACACACACACACACACACACTGGACACACACAAACACACAAACACACACACACACGTACACTGGACACAAACACACACACACACACTGGACAAACACACACACTGAACACAAACACTGGACACACACACACACTGGACACACACACACACACTGGACACACACACACACTGGACACACACACACATTGGACACACACACACACACTGGACACAAACACACACACACACTGGACAAACACACACACTGGACACACACACACACACTGGACACACACACACACATGACACACACACACACACACACATACACACACTAGACACACACACACACACACACACTGAAGACACACACTGGACACCCACACACTGGACACACACACACACACTGTACAAATACACACACACACACTGAACACACACACTGGACACACACACACACTAGACACACACACACACTGGACACACACACACACTGGACACACACACACACACACACCGGACACACACACATACACATATACACTGGACACACACACACACCGGACACACACACACACACACATATACACTGGACACACTCACACACTAGACACACACACACACATACACACACACACACACACACTGGACACACACACACTGTACAAATACACACACACACACACACACACTGAACACACACACTGGACACACACACACACACTAGACACACACACTGGACACACACACACTGGACACACACACACACCGGACACACACACACACACATATACACTGGACACACTCACACACTGGACACACACACACACACTGGACACACACATTGGACACACACACACACACACACACACACTCACACACTGGACACACACACACACTGGACACACACAAACAAACACACATACACACACACACACACTGGACAAACACACACACTGGACACACTCACACTGGACACACACACACACACACTGGACACACACACACACTGAACACACACACTGGATACACACACACACAAACACACACACACTGGACACACACACACTAGACACACTCACACTGTACACACACACACACACACATTGGACACACACACATTGGACACACACACACACACACACACACTGAACACACACACTGGACACACACACACACACACACACACACAAACACACACACTGGACACACTCACACTGTACACACACACACACACACACACTGGACACACACACATTGGACACACACACACACAAACACTGGACACACACACATTGGACACACACACACTGGACACACTCACACACTGGACACACACACACACTGGACACACACACACACTGGACACACACACACACACACACACACACACACTGGACAAACACACACACTGGACACACTCACACTGGACACACACACACACATACACTGGACACACACACACACACACACTGGACACACACACACACACACACACACACACACACACACTGGACACACACTGGACACACACTAGACAAACACACACACACACACACACACACACACACACACACACTGGACAAACACACACACTGGACACACACATACACATACACTGGACACACACACACATACACTAGACAAACACTGTACACAAACACACACACACTGAACACACACACTGGACACACACACACACACACACACACACAAACAAACACACACTGGACACACACACACTAGATACACTCACACTGGACACACACACACACACGCAGGACAAACACACACACACACACACACACACTGAACACACACACACACACTAGACACACACTAGACACACACACACACACACACACACTGGACACACACACACATGCTGGACACACACACACATGCTGGACACACACACACACTGGACACATTTCCATGTGTAGGATTTTGATGAAAGGAAATCCCATATAGCCTACTGGACAGGACTTTGCTATGGCATCTTCTGTTTGGGTGTCTCAGGTCAGGTCTGAGCCATGATCAGAATGTGTCTCTGTGTCTATTTCCAGCCCTGCCATTTCTACCTGTCCTGATCTAGTGTTTCACCCCTGACCTCCTTTCACCCCTGACCTTTCTGACCTTATCCCATGGCCCTACTTTCTACAACTGAACATTTAAATTGCTCTATGAGTTTTGTTTAGTGTCCATTTACTTATCTATGTATTTGTTGTATATTGGGGTTGTGCTGCAGAGCATCATGGGGGTTTGTATGTGTTGAGATGATCACGTTCCAGATAAATGGTTGAACTGATTCCTGTCTCCTGTCTCATCATTATTGAATTGTTATACAGACGTGGTTATGAAACCCACGAGACATAACAAAAGATTGGTGATGAGTAAGTCTGAATCTACAGGAACTATTCTGTCTGGAAGAAGTGGGTTTTTTACAACTGTTTAAAACTGTTATTTTCTGTGGTACAGTCTAGGCTAATGTTAGCACAGTGTATTGATAGCAGAGGCAAGTGCATAGTCTAGCTAGCTGAGAAAGAGAGTTAACCAGTGGTTTAAAGTACTTAAGTAAAAATACTTTAAAGTACTACTTAAGTAGTTTTTTGGGGTATATGTACTTGACTTTACTATTTATATTTTTGACTACTTTTACTTTTACTTCACTACATTCCTAAAGAAAATAATGTACTTTTTACTCCATACATTTTCCCTGACACCCAAAAGTACTCGTTACATTTTGAATGCTTAGCAGGACAGAAAATGGTCCAATTCACACACTTATCAAGAGAACATCCCTACTGCCTCTGATCTGGCAGACTCAGTAAACACAAATGCTTTGTTTGTAAATTGTCTGAGTGTTGGAGTGTACCTCTGGCTGAATGTAAATTTTAAAAACAAGAAAATCATCTGGTTTGCTTTATGTAAGGAATTTGAAATGATTTATACTTGTACTTTTACTTTTGATACTTTAGTATATTATAGCAATTACATTTACTTTTGATACTTAAGTATATTTAAAACCAAATACTTTTAGACTTTTACTCAAGTAGTATTTTACTGGGTGACTTTCACTTTTAGTTGAGTCATTTTCTATTAAGGTATCTTTACTTTTACTCAAGTATGACAATTGTGTACTTTTTCCACCACTGGAGTTAAAATCGTCATGGACGGCAGAAAAGGACTGGAGACGGACACACACACACTCACACACACACACACATACACAGTCTATATATAACTTAGTCCAAGTGGTGGTCAGAATGTTTGTCTTAACTAGCCTGATAACTCCAACATGTCTGATATGAACATTGACATAAACCCTCTACATACTTGAGTTTCTCCAGTCTGCAGTGTGGATCCTCCAGTCCAGCAGAGAGCAGTCTGACTCCTGAGTCTCCTGGGTGATTGTATCTCAGGTCCAGCTCTCTCAGGTGTGAGGGGTTTGACTTCAGAGCTGAGACCAGAGAAACACAGCCTTCCTCTGTGACTAGACAGCCTGCAAAGAGTCAAATCATATTAAAACCACACTGCTATTCTTTGGTGGTGAAAATAGTGGCAGTATATTTTTTGAACATTTTCAGTTAAATCAGTGTCCTGAAACCTGCTCTATCTATTCATAAATGGATGTATCATTATTAGAAATGACAAATTATCAAAGTATTGCTTGTAGAGATAAAAATGTATATTCCAAATATTTGAGTAGACTGACCAGAGCAGTTTAAAAAGCAGTATCAGTCCAAGACAGACAGTGAGGTATCAGATTTAGATTGTATTGAGTATACAGTCCACACCATATCTACAGTGCATTCAAAAAGTATTCAGACCCCTTGACTTTTTCCACATTTTATTAAGTTACAGCCTTATTCTAAAATAGATTAAATTAGTTATTTTCCCCCATCAATTTACACACAATACCCCATAATGACAAAGTGAAAACAGGTTTTTAGACATGTTTGCAAATATATAGAAATACCTTATTTACAGAAGTTTTCAGACCCTTTGCTATGAGATTCGAAATTGAGCTCATGTGCATCCTGTTTCAGTTGATCATCCCTGAGATGTTTCTACAACTTGATTGGATTCCACCTGTGGTAAATTCAATTGATTGGATATGATTTGGAAAGGCACACACCTGTCTATATAAGGTCCCACAGTTGACAGTGCATGTCAGAGCAAAACCAAGCCATGAGGTCGAATGAATTGTCCGTAGAGCTCCGAGACAGGATTGTGCCGAGGGAAGGGTACCAAAAAATGTCTGCAGCATTGAAGGGCCCCAAGAACACAGTGGCCTCCATCATTCTTAAATGGAATAAGTTTGGAACCACCAAGATTCTTCCTAGAGCTTGCCGCCTGGCCAAACTGAGCAATCGGGGGAGAAGGGCCTTGGTCAGGGAGGTGACCAAGAACCCGATGGTCACTCTGACAGAGCTCCAGAGTTCCTCTGTGGATATGGGAGAACCTTCCAGAAGGACATCTCTGCAGCACTCCACCAATCAGGTCTTTATCGTAGAGTGGCCAGACGGAAGCCACTCCTCAGTAAAAGGCACATGACAGCCCGGCTTGGAGTTTGCCAAAAGGCACCTAAAGACTCTCAGACCACGAGAAACAAGATTCTCTGGTCTGATGAAACCAAGATTGATCTCTTTGGCCTGAATGCCAAGCGTCACGTCTGAGAGGAAACCTGGCACCATCCATACGGTGAAACATGGTGGTGGCAGCATGCTGTGGGGATGTTTTTTAGTGGCAGGGACTGGGAGACTAGTCAGGATCGAGGGAAAGATGAACAGAGCAAAGTACAGAGAGATCCTTGATGAAAACCTGCTCCAGAGCGCTCTGGACCTCAGACTGGGGTGAAGGTTCACCTTCCAACAGGACAATGAGCCTAAGCACACAACCAAGACAACACAGGAGTTCTAAAAACCCATAACTTTGTCATTATGGGATGTTGTGTGTAGATTGATGAGGGAAAAAAACTGTTTAATCAATTTTAGAATAAGGCTTTAACGTAACAAAATGTGGTAAAGTCAAGGGGTGTGAATTCTTTCCAAAGCACTGTGTAACTATACACTATATATACAGCAGTATATGGACACCCTTTCAAATTAGTGGATTTGGATATTTCAGCCACACCGGTTGCTGACAGGTGTATAAAATCGAGCACACAGCCATGCAATCTCCGCAGACACTAAGCGGTCCCGTTCTGTGAGCTTGTGTGGCCTACAACTTCACGGCTGAGCCGTTGTTGCTCCTAGACGTTTCCACTTCACAATAAAAGCACTTACAGTTGACCGGGGCAGCTCTAGCGGGGCAGAAATGTGACTTGTTGGAAAGGTGGCATTCTATGACGGTGCCATGTTGAAAGTCAATGAGCACTTCAGTAAGGCCATTCTACTGCCAATGTTTGTCTATGGAGAATACATGGCTGTGTGCTCGATTTCATACACCTGTCAGCAACGGGTTTGGCTGAAATAGCCGAATCCACTAATTTGAAGGGTTGTCCACATACTTTTGTATATACAGTGGGGAAAAAAAGTATTTAGTCAGCCACCAATTGTGCAAGTTCTCCCACTTAAAAAGATGAGAGATGCCTGTAATTTTCATCATAGGTACACGTCAACTATGACAGACAAATTGAGAAAAAAATATCCAGAAAGTCACATTGTAGGATTTTTTATGAATTTATTTGCTAATTATGGTGGAAAATAAGTATTTGGTCACCTACAAACAAGAAAGATTTCTGGCTCTCACAGAGCTGTAACTTCTTCTTTAAGAGGCTCCTCTGTCCTCCACTCGTTACCTGTATTAATGGCAACTGTTTGAACTTATCAGTATAAAAGACACCTGTCCACAACCTCAAACAGTCACACTCCAAACTCCACTATGGCCAAGACCAAAGTGCTGTCAAAGGACACCAGAAACAAAATTGTAGACCTGCACCAGGCTGGGAAGACTGAATCTGCAATAGGTAAGCATCTTGGTTTGAAGAAATCAACTGTGGGAGCAATTATTAGGAAATGGAAGACATACAAGACCACTGATAATCTCCCTCGATCTGGGGCTCCACGCAAGATCTCACCCCGTGGGGTCAAAATGATCACAAGAACGGTGAGCAAAAATCCCAGAACCACACGGGGGACCTAGTGAATGACCTGCAGAAAGCTGGGACCAAAGTAACAAAGCCTACCATCAGTGACACACTACGCCGCCAGGGACTCAAAATCCTGCAGTGCCAGACGTGTCCCCCTGCTTAAGCCAGTACATGTCCAGGCCCGTCTGAAGTTTGCTAGAGTGCATTTGGATGACCCAGTAGAGGATTAGGAGAATGTCATATGGGCAGATGAAACCAAAATATTGTTAGGCTCTGGTTCAACCCAGCACTCAGAGAAACAAACACGACAAAGTGAGTGGAAGAAATAAAAATTATTTTAATAAAAGTTCAAAGTGTCTTAGTCCAGAAATCAACTGAAGAAAAGGAACAGAGTGGGCTAGTCGGCTCCGGAGGAAGGAGAGGCTGAGGCAGGCAGGCAGGCCGGCGGGAAGGCAGGCAGGTTGGGAGGTATGTCTGCACTGAAGACAAAACAAACGACAAGTTATGGAGAGTACAGAGCCAGGCTGAAGACAAAGACAAAATAATTCTACTGGTGAGCCAAGTTACCGCTCTGGTAAGAACAACGATCTGGCGCCGGTGGAGAGCCATGCTCAGGAATAAGTAGTGCAGGATGATGAGAGAATAGGATGCAGCTGCGTTGGCAGGAATCACTGGAAACAACCCGCAGCTGCACAGGAGAGGCAGATCCTGAGCACGCCCCCTGATCCACTCCAGACACACCCACATAAAGGGGACAAACACACATACAGATACAACAGACAAAGAGGGGACAAAACAAGGAGGAAGGGAAACAGAAAAGGGAGAGACAAGCTGCCCACATAACAGTACCCCCCTCAGATGGTCGCCACCTGGCGACCCACCAGGCCTGTCAGGGTTGTCGTGATGGAAGTCCGTGATCAGCTGAGGATCCAACACAAAACGCTTAGGGACCCAAGACCTCTCCTCTGGTCCATAACCTTCCCAATCGACTAGGTATTGGAGACCCCTACCCCGCCTCCGAGAGTCCAGGAGCCTACTGACGGTGTAGGCCGGATGGTCGTCAATGAGGCGAACAGGTGGAGGTGGATCAGCCGGCGGACACAAAAGGCTGGAGGACACAGGTTTCCAGTTGGGAGACGTGGAAAGTAGGGTGTATCTTCATGGCTGAAGGCAACTTCAAACGAACCGTAGCGGGGTTAATGATGGACTCCACCACAAACGGACCCAGGTACCGAGGAGACAGCTTGCGTGATTTGGTACGAAGAGGTACGTTCTTTGATGACAGCCAAACCTCTTGACCAGGATGAAACACAGGTGCGGGAGTCCTGCTCCTATCCGCTGTTGTCTTGTTCCTGTCGGTGGTCCGAAGCAATGCTTCCCGAGCGTCGCTCCACACTCTCTGGCAGCGGCGGAGGTTCTCCTGAACCGAAGGAACAGCCAATTCCTTCTCCTGAGCAGGAAACAGAGGGGGTTGATAACCCATGGTAACCTCGAAGGGTGAAAGACCGGTGGCAGAGGTGGTGAGGGAGTTGTGGGCGTACTCTATCCAGGGCAGATGTTTGGCCCACGATGATGGATGTTGAGCAGCCACACAACGAAGGGTTGCTTCGAGGTTTTGATTGGCTCTTTCTGTTTGACCGTTGGTCTGGGGATGAAACCCTGAGGACAGACTAACGGAAGCACCCAAAGCAGAACAGAAAACCTTCCAAACACGGGAAGTAAACTGTGGGCCTCTATCAGATACGATGTCCACAGGTATTCCATGGGGACGGAATACATGTTGGACTAGGAGGTCCGCTGTCTCACTGGCAGACGGTAATTTTGGTAATGCTATATAGTGGACAGATTTAGAGAATCTGTCCACAATGGTAAGTATAGTATCATTACCTTCAGACTTGGGTAGGCCGGTTACAAAATCCATGGCAATGTGGGACCAGGGATGGCTGGGAACTGGGAGGGGTAGCAGCAGCCCCGAAGGGGGACTGATGGGAGGCTTTGCCCCGAGCACAGGTTGAACAGGCTGCCACAAAAGCCCGAACGTCAGTTTCCATTGAAGGCCACCAAAAATGTCTCCTAAGCAGCGTCAACGTGCGTCTCATCCCAGGGTGACCAGCAAAAGCGGGAGGTGTGAATCCACTGCAACACCTGAGACCGGACCGTCTCGGGAACAAAGAGTAGGTTGGGAGGTCCATCACCCGGTCCCGGGTCCGTGGCAAGTGCAGTCTTCACAAGAGACTCGATCTCCCACTGAACAGCCGCCACGACGCATGAGGAAGGCAGGACTGCCTCAGGCTCGCTGGTCTCCGAAGGGTCAGCAAACTGGCGGGACAAAGCATCTGGTTTAACATTTCTTGACCCCGGTCTGTATGTAAGAATAAAGTTAAACCTACTAAAAAACAGGGCCCATCTGGCTTGGCGTGAGTTGAGTCTCTTAGTGGCTTGGATGTAAGCCAAGTTTTTGTGGTCAGTCCAGACCACAAACGGCAGTTCAGCTCCATCCAGCCAGTGCCGCCATTCTTCCAGTGCAAGCTTGACCGCCAGCAGTTCCCGGTTTCCAACGTCGTAATTCCGTTCTGTGGGTGACAATTTCTTGGAGAAAAAAGCACAGGGGGTGAAGCTTTTGGTCAGTGGGGGAGCGCTGGGAGAGGACTGCTCCCACACCTGAGTCCGACGCGTCCACCTCCACAACAAACTGCAGAGAGGTATTGGGGTGTATCAACACGGGGGAGGTGGAAAACAGTTCCTTCAAAACCCCCTACCGCCTGCTCCGCCTCAGGGGACCACAGAAAAGGGACTTTTGGGGATGTGAGTCTTGTAAGGGGTGCCACCACTCTACTAAAACCCTTAATGAATCTACGGTAGAAGTTAGCAAAGACCAAAAATCGTTGAAGTTGCTTACGGGTGGTGGGTGTGGGCCATTCCGTCACTGCCCGGATCTTCTCGGGGTCCGCCTTCACCTGCCCGCTCTCAATTATGAATCCAAGGAACGATGTAGACTGTTTGTGGAACTCACACTTTTCTGCTTTGACGTACAGCTTGTTCTCCAAGAGCCGTTGAAGGACTTGACGGACGTGTGACTCATGCTCCTCGGGTGACGTGGAAAAAACAAGAATATCATCCAGGTATACAAAGACAAAACGGTTCAAAAAATCCCTAAGAACATCGTTCACCATGGCTTGGAAAACAGCAGGGGCATTTGAGAGTCCAAAGGGCATGACCAAATACTCAAAATGTCCCAGTGGAGTGTTGAAAGCGGTTTTCCACTCATCTCCCTTTCGGATTCGGACAAGGTGATAAGCATTCCTGAGGTCGAGCTTGGAAAACACTGTGGCGCCATGCAGATTTCAAAAGCTGAGTTGATGAGTGGAAGGGGATACTTGTTTTTAACAGTTATGTTGTTTAAACCCCTGAAATCGATACAGGGGCGTAACGACTTGTCTTTCTTTTCCACGAAAAGAACCCTGCACCCAAAGGAGACGACTGAGGACGGATTATGCCCGAGGCCAGAGAATCCCCAATATACTGCTCCATTGCCTCTCTTTCCGGTCGGGACAGATTGTATAAGCGACTAGAGGGCAAGGGAGCACCAGGAAGCAGTTCAATAGGGCAATCATAAGGCCTATGTGGTGGTAGAGACAGAGCCTTATCCTTACTGAAAACCTCCGCTAAGTCATGGTATTCTTTGGGGACAGATGACAGACCGAGAGGAGCTGAGGGATGAGTTGGGTTACACTTAGTGGGGGAACCGCTGATCTAAGGCACTCTGAATGGCAGTTAGTGCTCCAACTGAGAATGGTGTGACGTGTCCAATCAATTTGTGGGTTGTGAAGAGCCAACCAGGGGAAGCCAAGGATTAGGGAGGTAGCTGAGCCAGACATAACTCTTAACTGAATGCTTTCACAATGATTGCCAGAAATCACTAGGGAAACGGGGGTGGTTTGATGAGTTATCTCCGCGAGAGGCGCCCATCAAGGGCTGTGACCCGAATGGGGGTAGGTAGTGGCTCCATGGGGATACGAGCTTGTGTAACGAACTGGTGGCTAATAAAGTTGTCTTCTGCACCTGAGTCTATGAGAGCTGAGAGTGGCAGGGAATGACTCTGGAAACGTAAGGTTACAGGTACTTGTAATCGGGGAATGACGGGTTCCGGATCTAACTCTGGGCTCGCAAGTAGACCCACCGTAACGAGTGAGCCTTGTCTTTTGGGTCGCTTAGAGCATGTAGCCAGAATGTGTGTGTCGTCTCCACAGTACAGGCACTCACCTGCCTGGAGGCGCCGTTGCCGCTCTGCTGGAGGTAGTTGAGCTCGACCCACTTGCATTGGTTCCTCCTCTGTGCTCGGGATGGGATCAGGAACAAGAAGCTGCCGGCTCCGGGGAGGCGAGACTCGAGTGGTTGAAGGCTGGGGAACTCGTCCTCCTAGATGTGGCCGATCGCCTCTCTCCCGACGCCTCTCCCGCAACCGATTGTCTAGCTTAATGGACAGGGAAACAAGAGAATGTAAATCATGTGGCTCATCACGAGCAGCCAGTTCATCCTTAATGGCTTCATTCAAACCGTTTAGAAATGCTCCTTGAAGTGCCACATTGTTCCACTTGGAGTCCGCTGCCAACGTCCAGAACTCAATAGAGTACTCTGCCACACTGTTAGAACCCTGCCTCAAATTAAAAAGTATCTTGGAGGAATTACCCACATGGTCAGGATGGTCAAAAACAGTCTTCAATTTAGCAGAAAAATCAGCAAAAGTCAATCCAGTCAAAGTTTGATCTGAGCACACAGCCTCAGCCCAAACCAGAGCTTTCCCTCTTAACAGCCCCAGAACATAATGTACCTTAGATGAATCAGTAGAAAACGACAGTGGTCTCTGCCGAAAAATCAAGTCACACTGAAGCAAAAATCCCCGGCACTTGTCCAATTCTCCATTGAACGGTTCAGGCGACGTGACAGGGGGTTCCCGACGGAACGAAGCCTGCCTAATGTCCGAGGAAACAACTTGGGGTGCATCAAACTGGGGGTCAGAGAGAGATGGAGAACTGATAACAGACAATTTAGAGACTTGTGTAGTTAACTGAGTCACCTGGTTCAGCAGTTGATGATTATCTTCCACAAGAGTCCGAATCAATTGGTCATGCTGTCCTAGCAACGTTCCTTGAGCCTGGATAGCTTGTTGGAAGCTGTCTTCGTTTGCCCCGTGCTGTTTCTCTGTTGGGTCCATGGCCAGATCGTTCTGTTAGGCTCTGGTTCAACCCAGTACTCAGAGAAACAAACACGACAAAGGGAGTGGAAGAAATAAAAATTATTTTAATAAAAGTTCAAAGTGTCTTAGTCCAAAAATCAACTGAAGAAAAGGAACAGAGTGGGCTAGTCGGCTCCGGAGGAAGGAGAGGCTGAGGCAGGCAGGCAGACCGGCAGGCGGGAAGGCAGGCAGGCAGGTTGGGAGGTATGTCTGCACTGAAGACAAAACAAACGACAAGTTATGGAGAGTACAGAGCCAGGCTGAAGACAAAGACAAAATAATTCTACTGGTGAGCCAAGTTACCGCTCTGGTAAGAACAACGATCTGGCGCCGGTGGAGAGCCATGCCCAGGAATAAGTAGTGCAGGATGATGAGAGAATAGGATGCAGCTGCGTAGGCAGGAATCACAGGAAACAACCCGCAGCTGCACAGGAGAGGCAGATCCTGAGCACGCCCCCTGATCCACTCCAGACACACCCACATAAAGGGGACAAACACACATACAGATACAACAGACAAAGAGGGGACAAAACAAGGAGGAAGGGAAACAGAAAAGGG
Organism: Coregonus clupeaformis; assembly: GCF_020615455.1. Taxonomy (NCBI): domain Eukaryota; kingdom Metazoa; phylum Chordata; class Actinopteri; order Salmoniformes; family Salmonidae; genus Coregonus; species Coregonus clupeaformis. The sequence goes on from NW_025535004.1 coordinate 91,131, forward strand.
AGAGACAAGCTGCCCACATAACAAATATAACTTTTTGGTAAAAACTCAACTCGTCGTGTTTGGAGGACAAACAATGCTGAGTTGCATCCAAAGAACACCATACCTACTGTGAAGCATGGGGGTGGAAACATCTTGCTTTGGGGCTGTTTTTCTGCAAAGGGACCAGGACGACTGATCCGCGTAAAGGAAAGAATGAATGGGGCCATGTATCGTGAGATTTTGAGTGAAAACCTCCTTCCATCAGCAAGGGCATTGAAGATGAAACGTGGCTGGGTCTTTCAGCATGACAATGATCCCAAACACACCGCCCGGGCAACGAAGGAGTGGCTTCGTAAGAAGCATTTCAAGGTCCTGGAGTGGCCTAGCCAGTCTCCAGATCTCAACCCCATAGATATTCTTTGGAGGGAGTTGAAAGTCCGTGTTGCCCAGCGACAGCCCCAAAACATCACTGCTCTAGAGGAGATCTGCATGGAGGAATGGGCCAAAATACCAGCAACAGTGTGTGAAAACCTTGTGAAGACTTACAGAAAACGTTTGACCTGTGTCATTGCCAACAAAGGGTATATAACAAAGTATTGAGAAACTTTTGTTATTGACCAAATACTTATTTTCCACCATAATTTGCAAATAAATTCATTAAAAATCCTACAATGTGATTTTCTGGATTTTTTTCTTCTCATTTTGTCAGTCATAGTTGACGTGTACCTATGATGAAAATTACAGGCCTCTCTCATCTTTTTAAGTGGGAGAACTTGCACAATTGGTGGCTGACTAAATACTTTTTCCCCCACTGTATAGTGTATTTCCCTGGTATATTACTCATGTCTCACCCGTCCAGTTATGCTGCTCTGGCGCCATCCTGTGGACAGCTGGGAACACAACTTCAACTCCATTACTTTCAATGTATCCCACAAAGTGCCACTTGGCTGGACAAAGCAGTCTGAATGGAAATCAGGTCCATATATGAAATCAAGCAGACACACAGCCTTACATGTCATATCACTGAGTCTCAGTTTAAATCACGGTTTAAACATAACAAGTCATTGCAAGTGAAACCATTTCTCAATTAGGTTTTAGGTTTTATTTATTCACACCAAAGAAAAGAAGTGAAAGACAAAACACTGCAGATAAATATACAGGTAAAAACGGTGTTCAGGTGAGGATGGGAAGCTCAAAAGGGCTGATATGAAAACCACACCACAAATAAAAGTAAAAAAAAAAACGTTTGTTCAATCAGTTAAACAAAACATATTAATTTTAATTATAAATGTATATATATATAAGTGGTTTGCGAAAGTATTCACTCCCCTTGGCATTTTTCCTATTTTGTTGCCTTACAACCTGGAATTAAGATTTTTGTGGGGTTTGTATCAATTGATTTACACAACATGCCTACCACTTTGAAGATGAAAAATATTTTTTATTGTGAAACAAACAAGAAATAAGACAAAAAAACTGAAAACTTGAGTGTGCAAAACTATTCACCCCCAAAGTCAATACTTTGTAGAGCCACCTTTTGCAGCAATTACAGCTGCAAGTCTCTTGGGGTATGTCTCTATAAGCTTGGCACATCTAGCCACTGGGATTTTTGCCCATTCTTCAAGGCAAAACTGCTCCAGCTCCTTCAAGTTGGATGGGTTCTGCTGGTGTACAGCAATCTTTAAGTCATACCACAGATTCTCAATTGGATTGAGGTCTGGGCTTTGACTAGGCCATTCCAAGATATTTAAATATTTCCCCTTAAACCACTCAAGTGTTGCTTTAGCAGTATGCTTAGGGTCATTGACCTGCTGGAAGGTGAACCTCCGTCCCAGTCTCAAATCTCTGGAAGACTGAAACAGGTTTCCCTCAAGAATTTCCCTGTGTTTAGCGCCATCCATCATTCCTTCAATTCTGACCAGTAAGAGCTGATATATCATGTAGATTAAACACAGTGGAGAAACATTGTAAAACCACTCAGAGAGGTATTCATCTACAGGACTGGGACACTGTAGAACCACTCAGAGAGGTATTCATCTACAGGACTGGGACACTGTAAAACCACTCAGAGAGGTATTCATCTACAGGACTGAGACACTGTAGAACCACTCAGAGAGGTATTCATCTACAGGACTGGGACACTGTAAAACCACTCAGAGAGGTATTCATCTACAGGACTGGGACACTGTAAAACCAATCAGAGAGGTATTCATCTACAGGACTGGGACACTGTAGAACCACTCAGAGAGGTATTCATCTACAGGACTGGGACACTGTAAAACCACTCAGAGAGGTATTCATCTACAGGACTGGGACACTGTAAAACCACTCAGAGAGGTATTCATCTACAGGACTGGGACACTGTAGAACCACTCAGAGAGGTATTCATCTACAGGACTGGGACACTGTAAAACCACTCAGAGAGGTATTCATCTACAGGACTGGGACACTGTAGAACCACTCAGAGAGGTATTCATCTACAGGACTGAGACACTGTAGAACCACTCAGAGAGGTATTCATCTACAGGACTGAGACACTGTAAAACCACTCAGAGAGGTATTCATCTACAGGACTGGGACACTGTAGAACCACTCAGAGAGGTATTCATCTACAGGACTGGGACACTGTAAAACCACCCAGAGTGGTATTCATCTACAGGACTGGGACACTGGAGAACCACTCAGAGAGGTATTCATCTACAGGACTGGGACACTGTAGAACCACTCAGAGAGGTATTCATCTACAGGACTGGGACACTGTAAAACCACTCAGAGAGGTATTCATCTACAGGACTGGGTGGGTATTATTAGTCTGTTCTGAGTAGAAATGGATATAAACAGTGATTAAAACACAAAAACAGCGAGTTTAGTGCCCAGATTCTGACACTTATCTCCAAGAAGATAATTCCCATTTACAGATATTTTGATACTACACTCAAGAGGTTCTTCGTTTGTCCCCATAGGAAAACCCTTTTTTTGTTTCAGGTAGAACCCTCGGGTGGTGAAAACGGTTCTACTTAGAACCTTTTAGTGGTGAAAGCGTTCCAATTGTAAAAAAAAAAAAATATTTTCAGAGGGTTCTCCTACGAGGATAATTGAAGAACCATTATGGTTCTAGGTAGCGCCTTCTTTTCTAAGAATGTAGTCTGATATTAACTTATAGAACATGACTTTTCCTGTTGATTCTTCTGCTCCAAGTCTTTCTCTAGCTCAGAGTTCTTCTGCTTCAAGTCCTTAGAAGTTTTCTTTAATTCAGAGTTCTCCTGCTCCAAGTCTATATCGATGTTTCTGTTCTGTTGCTCTAGCTCATATATCCTCCTCAATAGTTTGTCAGAATCCTCCTCAGCAGAATCTTCTTCCACTTTAATAACTTGCATCTTCATCTTTTTTACAGAAGCTCCCCCTTTCCTCCTCCTCCTCCTCCTCCTCCTCCTCCTCCTCCTCCTCCTCCTCCTCCCCTCCTCCTCCTCCTCCTCCTCCTCAGTGTCACTTTCCTAAGCATGACACACACAGTTCACAGTTTAGTTTCTCTAACTGAAATACAAAGAAATGGCATATCAAATAGGAGTATTTATCAAATTGGGGTATTGTCAATAGCATTAAGGAACGTTATATAACAGAAAATTACCTCTTGAGTTATCTTTGTCTTTCCAGCGTTGCCATGGTGGCCTTTGTGTCCCCCCGTCTCCAGTGACCTCGACCAGGATGTGTGTTTGCATTGTTGGGACGGTGTAGTGTTGCCTGACGTGGCTCTCACAATAGGATGCAGTGTAGCTCAAGCATCTGGGCTGGTTAGATATCAGGCAGACAGTCTAATGTCTCTTCAATCCTCTTGGCTGGTTAGATATCAGTCAGACAGTCTAATGTCTCTTCAAGCCTCTGGGCTGGTTAGATATCAGTCAGACAGTCTAATGTCTCTTCAAGCCTCTGGGCTGGTTAGATATCAGTCAGACAGTCTAATGTCTCTTCAAGCCTCTGGGCTGGTTAGATATCAGTCAGACAGTCTAATGTCTCTTCAAGCCTCTGGGCTGGTTAGATATCAGTCAGACAGTCTAATATCTCTTCAAGCCTCTGGGCTGGTTAGATATCAGTCAGGCAGTCTAATGTCTCTTCAAGCCTCTGGGCTGGATAGATATCAGTCAGGAGGAGGCAGTGCAGGTCAGACAGTCGAATGTCTCTTCAAGCCTCTGGGCTGGTTAAATATCAGTCAGACAGTCTAATGTCTCTTCAAGCCTCTGGGCTGGTTAGATATCATTCAGGAGGAGGCAGTGCAGGTCAGACAGTATAATGTCTCTTCAAGCCTCTGGGCTGGTTAGATATCAGTCAAACAGTCTAATGTCTCTTCAAGCCTCTGGGCTGGTTAGATATAAGTCAGGCAGTCTAATGTCTATTCAAGCCTCTGGGCTGGTTAGATATCAGTCAGGAGGAGGCCGTGCAGGTCAGACAGTCTAATGTCTCTTCAAGCCTCTGGACTGGTTAGATATCAGTCAGACAGTCTAATGTCTCTTCAAACCTCTGGGCTTGTTAGATATCAGTCAGACAGTCTAATGTCTCTTCAAGCCTCTGGGCTGGTTAGATATCAGTCAGGAGGAGGCAGTGCAGGTCAGACAGTCTAATGTCTCTTCAAGCCTCTGAGCTGGTTAGATATCAGTCAGACAGTCTAATGTCTCTTCAAGCCTCTGGGCTGTTTAGATATCAGTCAGACAGTTTAATGTCTCTTCAAGCCTCTGGGCTGGTTAGATATCAGTCAGACAGTCTAATGTCTCTCCAAGCCTCTGAGCTGGTTAGATATCAGTCAGACAGTCTAATGTCTCTTCAAGCCTCTGGGCTGTTTAGATATCAGTCAGACAGTCTAATGTCTCTTCAAGCCTCTGGGCTGGTTAGATATCAGTCAGACAGTCTAATGTCTCTTCAAGCCTCTGGGCTGGTTAGATATCAGTCAGACAGTCTAATGTCTCATCAAGCCTCTGGGCTGGTTAGATATCAGTCAGACAGTCTAATGTCTCTTCAAGCCTCTGGGCTGGTTAGATATCAGTCAGACAGTCTAATGTCTCTTCAAGCCTCTGGGCTGGTTAGATATCAGTCAGACAGTCTAATGTCTCTTCAAGCCTCTGGGCTGGTTAGATATCAGTCAGACAGTCTAATGTCTCTTCAAGCCTCTGGGCTGGTTAGATATCAGTCAGACAGTCGAATGTCTCTTCAAGCCTCTGGGCTGGTTAGATATCAGTCAGACAGTCTAATGTCTCTTCAAGCCTCTGGGCTGGTTAGATATCAATCCGACAGTCTAATGTCTCTTCAAATCTCTGGGCTGGTTAGATATCAGTCAGACAGTCTAATGTCTCTTCAAGCCTCTGGGCTGGTTAGATATCAGTCAGACAGTCTAATGTCTCTTCAAACCTCTGGGTTGGTTAGATATCAGTCAGGAGGAGGCAGTGCAGGTCAGACAGTCTAATGTCTCTTCAAGCCTCTGAGCTGGTTAGATATCAGTCAAACAGTCTAATGTCTCTTCAAGCCTCTGGGCTGTTTAGATATCAGTCAGACAGTCTAATGTCTCTTCAAGCCTCTGGGCTGGTTAGATATCAGTCAGACAGTCTAATGTCTCATCAAGCCTCTGGGCTGGTTAGATATCAGTCAGACAGTCTAATGTCTCTTCAAGCCTCTGGGCTGGTTAGATATCAGTCAGACAGTCTAATGTCTCTTCAAGCCTCTGGGCTGGTTAGATATCAGTCAGACAGTCTAATGTCTCTTCAAGCCTCTGGGCTGGTTAGATATCAGTCAGATAGTCTAATGTCTCTTCAAGCCTCTGGGCTGGTTAGATATCAGTCAGACAGTCTAATGTCTCTTCAAGCCTCTGGGCTGGTTAGATATCAGTCAGGAGGAGGCAGTGCAGGTCAGACAGTCTAATGTCTCTTCAAGCCTCTGAGCTGGTTAGATATCAGTCAGACAGTCTAATGTCTCTTCAAGCCTCTGGGCTGTTTAGATATCAGTCAGACAGTCTAATGTCTCTTCAAGCCTCTGGGCTGGTTAGATATCAGTCAGACAGTCTAATGTCTCTTCAAGCCTCTGGGCTGGTTAGATATCAGTCAGACAGTCTAATGTCTCATCAAGCCTCTGGGCTGGTTAGATATCAGTCAGACAGTCTAATGTCTCTTCAAGCCTCTGGGCTGGTTAGATATCAGTCAGACAGTCTAATGTCTCTTCAAGCCTCTGGGCTGGTTAGATATCAGTCAGACAGTCTAATGTCTCTTCAAGCCTCTGGGCTGGTTAGATATCAGTCAGACAGTCTAATGTCTCTTCAAGCCTCTGGGCTGGTTAGATATCAGTCAGACAGTCTAATGTCTCTTCAAGCCTCTGGGCTGGTTAGATATCAGTCAGACAGTCTAATGTCTCTTCAAGCCTCTGGAATGGTTATATATCAGTCAGACAGTCTAATGTCTCTTCAAGCCTCTGGGCTGGTTAGATATCAGTCAGACAGTCTAATGTCTCTTCAAGCCTCTGGGCTGGTTAGATATCAGTCAGACAGTCGAATGTCTCTTCAAGCCTCTGGGCTGGTTAGATATCAGTCAGACAGTCTAATGTCTCTTCAAGCCTCTGGGCTGGTTAGATATCAGTCCGACAGTCTAATGTCTCTTCAAGCCTCTGGGCTGGTTAGATATCAGTCAGACAGTCTAATGTCTCTTCAAGCCTCTGGGCTGGTTAGATATCAGTCAGACAGTCTAATGTCTCTTCAAGCCTCTGGGCTGGTTAGATATCAGTCAGACAGTCTAATGTCTCTTCAAGCCTCTGGGCTGGTTAGATATCAGTCAGACAGTCTAATGTCTCTTCAAGCCTCTGGGCTGGTTAGATATCAGTCAGACAGTCTAATGTCTCTTCAAGCCTCTGGGCTGGTTAGATATCAGTCAGACAGTCTAATGTCTCTTCAAGCCTCTGGGCTGGTTATATATCAGTCAGACAGTCTAATGTCTCTTCAAGCCTCTGGGCTGGTTAGATATCAATCCGACAGTCTAATGTCTCTTCAAATCTCTGGGCTGGTTAGATATCAGTCAGACAGTCTAATGTCTCTTCAAGCCTCTGGGCTGGTTAGATATCAGTCAGACAGTCTAATGTCTCTTCAAACCTCTGGGTTGGTTAGATATCAGTCAGGAGAAGGCAGTGCAGGTCAGACAGTCTAATGTCTCTTCAAGCCTCTGAGCTGGTTAGATATCAGTCAAACAGTCTAATGTCTCTTCAAGCCTCTGGGCTGTTTAGATATCAGTCAGACAGTCTAATGTCTCTTCAAGCCTCTGGGCTGGTTAGATATCAGTCAGACAGTCTAATGTCTCATCAAGCCTCTGGGCTGGTTAGATATCAGTCAGACAGTCTAATGTCTCTTCAAGCCTCTGGGCTGGTTAGATATCAGTCAGACAGTCTAATGTCTCTTCAAGCCTCTGGGCTGGTTAGATATCAGTCAGACAGTCTAATGTCTCTTCAAGCCTCTGGGCTGGTTAGATATCAGTCAGATAGTCTAATGTCTCTTCAAGCCTCTGGGCTGGTTAGATATCAGTCAGACAGTCTAATGTCTCTTCAAGCCTCTGGGCTGGTTAGATATCAGTCAGGAGGAGGCAGTGCAGGTCAGACAGTCTAATGTCTCTTCAAGCCTCTGAGCTGGTTAGATATCAGTCAGACAGTCTAATGTCTCTTCAAGCCTCTGGGCTGTTTAGATATCAGTCAGACAGTCTAATGTCTCTTCAAGCCTCTGGGCTGGTTAGATATCAGTCAGACAGTCTAATGTCTCTTCAAGCCTCTGGGCTGGTTAGATATCAGTCAGACAGTCGAATGTCTCTTCAAGCCTCTGGGCTGGTTAGATATCAGTCAGACAGTCTAATGTCTCTTCAAGCCTCTGGGCTGGTTAGATATCAGTCCGACAGTCTAATGTCTCTTCAAGCCTCTGGGCTGGTTAGATATCAGTCAGACAGTCTAATGTCTCTTCAAGCCTCTGGGCTGGTTAGATATCAGTCAGACAGTCTAATGTCTCTTCAAGCCTCTGGGCTGGTTAGATATCAGTCAGACAGTCTAATGTCTCTTCAAGCCTCTGGGCTGGTTAGATATCAGTCAGACAGTCTAATGTCTCTTCAAGCCTCTGGGCTGGTTAGATATCAGTCAGACAGTCTAATGTCTCTTCAAGCCTCTGGGCTGGTTAGATATCAGTCAGACAGTCTAATGTCTCTTCAAGCCTCTGGGCTGGTTATATATCAGTCAGACAGTCTAATGTCTCTTCAAGCCTCTGGGCTGGTTAGATATCAGTCAGACAGTCTAATGTCTCTTCAAGCCTCTGGGCTGGTTAGATATCAGTCAGACAGTCTAATGTCTCTTCAAGCCTCTGGGCTGGTTAGATATCAGTCAGACAGTCTAATGTCTCTTCAAGCCTCTGGGCTGGTTAGATATCAGTCAGACAGTCTAATGTCTCTTCAAGCCTCTGGGCTGGTTAGATATCAGTCAGACAGTCTAATGTCTCTCCAAGCCTCTGGGCTGGTTAGATATCAGTCAGACAGTCTAATGTCTCTCCAAGCCTCTGGGCTGGTTAGATATCAGTCAGACAGTCTAATGTCTCTTCAAGCCTCTGGGCTGGTTAGATATCAGTCAGACAGTCTAATGTCCTTTCAAGCCTCTGGGCTGGTTAGATATCAGTCAGACAGTCTAATGTCTCTTCAAGCCTCTGGGCTGGTTAGATATCAGTCAGACAGTCTAATGTCTCTTCAAGCCTCTGGGCTGGTTAGATATCAGTCAGACAGTCTAATGTCTCTTCAAGCCTCTGGGCTGGTTAGATATCAGTCAGACAGTCTAATGTCTCTCCAAGCCTCTGGGCTGGTTAGATATCAGTCAGACAGTCTAATGTCTCTTCAAGCCTCTGGGCTGGTTAGATATCAGTCAGACAGTCTAATGTCTCTTCAAGCCTCTGGGCTGGTTAGATATCAGTCAGACAGTCTAATGTCTCTTCAAGCCTCTGGGCTGGTTAGATATCAGTCAGACAGTCTAATGTCTCTTCAAGCCTCTGGGCTGGTTAGATATCAGTCAGACAGTCTAATGTCTCTTCAAGCCTCTGGGCTGGTTAGATATCAGTCAGACAGTCTAATGTCTCTTCAAGCCTCTGGGCTGGTTAGATATCAGTCAGACAGTCTAATGTCTCTTCAAGCCTCTGGGCTGGTTAGATATCAGTCAGACAGTCTAATGTCTCTTCAAGCCTCTGGGCTGGTTAGATATCAGTCAGACAGTCTAATGTCTCTTCAAGCCTCTGGGCTGGTTAGATATCAGTCAGACAGTCTAATGTCTCTTCAAGCCTCTGGGCTGGTTAGATATCAGTCAGACAGTCTAATGTCTCTTCAAGCCTCTGGGCTGGTTAGATATCAGTCAGACAGTCTAATGTCTCTTCAAGCCTCTGGGCTGGTTAGATATCAGTCAGACAGTCTAATGTCTCTTCAAGCCTCTGGGCTGGTTAGATATCAGTCAGACAGTCTAATGTCTCTTCAAGCCTCTGGGCTGGTTAGATATCAGTCAGACAGTCTAATGTCTCTTCAAGCCTCTGGGCTGGTTAGATATCAGTCAGACAGTCTAATGTCTCTTCAAGCCTCTGAGCTGGTTAGATATCAGTCAGGAGGAGGCAGTGCAGGTCAGACAGTCTAATGTCTCTTCAAGCCTCTGGGCTGGTTAGATATCAGTCAGGAGGAGGCAGTGCAGGTCAGACAGTATAATGTCTCTTCAAGCCTCTGAGCTGGTTAGATATCAGTCAGACAGTCTAATGTCTCTTCAAGCCTCTGGGCTGGTTAGATATCAGTCAGACAGTGTAATGTCTCTTCAAGCCTCTGGGCTGGTTAGTTATCAGTCAGACAGTCTAATGTCTCTTCAAGCCTCTGGGCTGGTTAGATATCAGTCAGACAGTCTAATGTCTCTTCAAGCCTCTGGGCTGGTTAGATATCAGTCAGACAGTCTAATGTCTCTTCAAGCCTCTGGGCTGGTTAGATATCAGTCAGACAGTCTAATGTCTCTTCAAGCCTCTGGGCTGGTTAGATATCAGTCAGACAGTCTAATGTCTCTTCAAGCCTCTGGGCTGGTTAGATATCAGTCAGACAGTCTAATGTCTCTTCAAGCCTCTGGGCTGGTTAGATATCAGTCAGGAGGAGGCAGTGCAGGTCAGACAGTCTGGTCAGTCAGTAACGCAATCTAGTGGAAACAGACATTAAACATTTATATTATGGCTGGACACTATTGGCTGGTTTCCCATAAAACTGATTAAGCCTTGTCCTATAAAGTAGAAACAATGTTGATTCAACCAGTTCATGTAGTTTGGGAACTGTCAAATCGCCAGAATTTCAATCGGTGTCCGTGTTGCTGAATCCGCTTGTTTTTAGTGAGTGCAGAAATTTTTCATACTCCGCTTGTAGGCTACTTGACTGTTTGTTTGTTTACCTATCATGTGGCAAAGTCACTACTGACCATATCAACGGCGATGGTTGGCTATAGCTACAGTATATATATTTGGAATCAGGATAACGTTCAGTGGTTGACTATAGCTACAGTATATATATTTGGGAGCAGGATAACGTTCAGTGGTTGGCTATAGCTACAGTATATATATTTGGGAGCAGGATAACGTTCAGTGGTTGGCTATAGCTACAGAATATATATATTTGGGAGCAGGATAACGTTCAGTGGTTGGCTATAGCTACAGTATATATATATATATTTGGGAGCAGGATAACGTCCAGTGGTTGGCTATAGCTACAATATATATATATTTGGGAGCAGGATAACATTCAGTGGTTGGCTTTAGCTACAAACTCACACTGGACACACACAAACAGACACACCGGACACACACACACACACACATACACTGGACACACACACACACACACACACACACACACACACACTGGACACGCACACACTGGACACACACACTGGACACACACACACTGGACACACACACACACACACACACTGAAACACACACACACACACACACACACACACACACACACACACACTGGACACAAACAAACACACACTGGACACACACACTGGACACACTCACACTGGACATACACACACACACACACAAACTGTACACATACACAAACACACTGAACACACACACTGGACACAGACACACACTGGACACACACACACACACACACTGGACACACACAAACACACACACACACACACTGGACACACACACACACACACACACACTGGACACACACACACACACACTGGACACACACACACACACACACTGGACACACACAAACACACACACACACTGGACACACTCACACTGGACACACACACACACACACACACTAGACACACACACACACACTGGACACACACACACACACTGGACACACACACACACACTGAACACACACACACACACACAATGGACACACTCTGGACACACACTGGACACACACACAAACTGGACATACACACACACACACACTGGACACACACACACATACACTGGACACACACACACTGGACACACACACACTGAACACACACACACTGGACACACAAACACTGAACACACACACACTGAACACACACACACTGGACACACACACACACACACACACACACACACTGGATACACACACACACTGGACACACACACACACACACTGGACACACACACACGGAACACACACACACAAACACACTTGATACACACACACACACTGGACACACACACACTGGACACACACACACACAGACACACACACACTGGACACACACACACTGAACACACACACACTGGACACACACACACAAACACACTTGATACACACACACACACACACTGGAGACACACTCACACATCTTCCTATAATAGTGAGGACCTTGACACAGGACCTTCAAATGAGGACCATCATTTCTGATAGAATTGGGAACAAACAGACTCCTCATTCCAGCACTAAGTGTCCAATAAACACAGACATCACTTCAACACCTGATAAACTCCAATGAACAAATAGACATGCAGGGCACCAGTCTAGTGAGGACCAGTGGTTGCTAGGCAGTTTCTGGATCCCAGGTTCCAGAACAGCTTCTATCCCAGTTCTATCTGCCTGTTAAATCAAGCAACCTAAACTGTTTTCATCAGACTTTTAGAACATCACTGAAATTGTTTTCCTTTTATGATCTTTTACCACTTTGCATTTTTTATTGATGTTCTTATGATATATATTTTACTGTTTGTAGGAGGTTGGTGGGACCTTAGTTGGGGAGGACAGGCTTGTAATGGCTGGAGCGGATTGAGTGGAATGGTATCAAATACATCAAATACATGGTTTCCATGGTTTCCATGTGTTTGATGCCATTTAATTGGCTCCGGTCCAGCCATTATTATGAGCCGTCCTCCCCTCAGCAGCCTCCACTGGTATGTACTGTCCTATGTGAGCTCCAACAAGGAATTACAATGTATGTATTACTTTTAATACCTGCAAATGGCAAATAAACTATTTGAACTCCTTATGAGTGTCTGCAGCCGACTAGGCTGTTGCCGTCTGACAAGATGCCATCTGACATTACAGGAATATTCTGCAAATGTTGATGAATCCACCCAAAGCAACATGCAGTCTTTCCCCTAGACTCCCATGAAGTTATAGTGGGACGTTATGAGTTGACGTTAAGGTAACATACTCAGAACATACTGTACTTGTTTTATACTGTTTTAGATGTATCCTCTGTTTAACCATTTAAACTCTTACAATAACACCGTTAAAATAACAATGTGATAATTGTTTGTATGTCTTTTATGTTGAAAAACAAATTGTACATAGACATATGCTCCATAATTATACATGGATATATTGTACTTTTCATAATAAAACATACTTTAAACAAGAAAAAGCACGTTAATTGTGAAAACAATTTCGTTATCGATTTTACATTGTCCTCTCCCAGTGACAGGTTGACTTTTGTCATGGATCTTGCCCTGGAGGCAGAACTGCGCGATTTCCTCTAGATATGCCAGCTGCATAGTCAAAATTGGCTATATCGTAAACATTTGTGGAAAATAATTGTGTTTTATGGTTTTAATTTAAGGTAAGGATTAGCAGTGAGGTTAAGGTTAGCATTAAAATCAGATATTATTACTTTATGCCTGTGCCAGCTAGTGACCACTTTGCAGAACTGCCTCCAGGGCAAGATTCATGACAATAAATGCCAACCTGCCTCCCAGTCATCCCCTCCCTATCTCTACAAGGCTGCAGAACATGCAAGCTAGTGATGCGGGGGTTGTCTCATAACCCACAGTCCCCAGGCGGGTGGGTGGCAGGCAGGTTCAATACAGAGAAAACAATAGACTACATAAGAAAAATCCATCAATGGATCATTATTGTGCAATTTACACTTAAGTGGACAAAACATTAAGGACACCTGCTCTTTCCATGACAGACTGAGCAGGTGAATCCAGGTGAAAGCTATGATCCCTTATTGATGTCACTTGTAGATGAAGGGGACGGGACAGGTTAAAGAAGGATGTTTAAGCCTGGAGACGATTGAGACATGGATTGTGTATGTGTGCCATTCAGAGGGTGAATGGGCAAGACAAAATATTTAAGTGCCTTTGAACGGGGTATGGTAGTAGGTGCTAGGATCACCGGTTTGTGTCAAGAACTGCAATGCTGCTGGGTTTTTCACGCTCATGGTACACCACACAAAGGACATCCAGCCAACTTGACACAACTGGGGGAAGAATTGGCATCAACATGGGCCAGCATCCCTGTGGAACGCTTTCAACACCTTGTAGAGTCCATGCCCGGACGAATTGAGGCTGTTCTGAGGGCAAAAGTGGGGAGGTAACTCAATATTAGGAAGGTGTTTGATATAACGTCTTTTGATACAGCATTTATTAATGTCTTTAAAGTCATCAGCTGTAGGTGAGAGAGAGGAGAAGGACACGCCATGTGTTGTGTCGGTCACGGATGGGGGGCCAGAAGGTCGGCGTGCCAAGATAGATTAGGGGCCACTGTTGCTAATCTTAGAAAGGGTACGTGATGGAATGGCCTGGCTAGGGTGCCACACGATACTATGTACGGGGATCCTATTGTAGGAGATGAGTGACACTCAATAATGGTTGGCAACTGTGGGATGGAAGTAGCTCGGAGAGCATTATATAAACTGCGAGGTCTTCTATGGAAGTCATTCAGATGACAAGAGGCTACGCCCGTACTGCTTGTCATTGAATCCAGTACTGTAACCATTAAATAACAATGAATCAACTCTCCATCTAAGTGGTCGACTACTCTCTTACATCCTGAAGTACGAGATACCAGAGAAACTGGTCATAACAGATTGGAGTCTAAACGAACAGGATGCAGTTTACAGCCGAACTAACAGGTAAGCAGACTTTCATTTTTTTAATAGGTTAAATTCTGCTTATCTGTGGTAAAGCTGAGCTGTAACGAACGTATAAAATTCAATATTTTGTTGAGGGGAACAGATGAGTGTTATTCAAGTACGTAAACAGATGTAAGGAGAAGTAGCAAATAAGCCAATAACATGGTGCTGTGATTCAACAACAAATGCTCAGAGCGATCATGTTGAATCATGGCACCAATGACAAAATAGGCAAACTATATTTTAATAAAGATCAAGTTGGGGATTTGATTCCAGTATTTGATTACTAATATTGCATGAACTAATACAAGTAATGGATAGCCAACTTAGTAGACCGATATCTGGAAAAACTGTCTCCATTAAGAGTAAACCAGAGCTTCATTTTACCTCGAAGAGAGAGAAAGGAAATGACAAAATTATTACAGACAAATCCGCATTTAAAACAAGTATCTTTTAAAAAGTAGTGTAAAATGTGCAAATGGATGTTAAGTAAATGAGGATTTTTCTATGTGGAACTATATCTTAGAGATTTATCAGCATGGACAGATAATGACTATCCTCAAGCTGGTAGTTTTAAAAGGGTTAAATTACAAGTAGAGCGAAAGTATATAATTGATAATACAGCCATAAGCTACCCGAAATGGGATTTTAAATGACATGAAAGAGGTGTGTAAATCATGGGATTTAATGAGTGCACAATGGACAGTAAATATCATTAGGAAGGAGGAAAAGTCAGTTAAGAAATTAGGTAATTTTTCAATGGAGCAACATAATCTACCTTATGAAAAGAGTCAGTCCACAAGGGGCTATAAAAGGATCTGAAAGTATGAAAGGAATTTATCCACAGTTAGCGAACTCTATTCAGCCTCCAGCTTCTAGTACAGGGGAAGACGTAGAAGAGGATAGTGACAATATGATTGGTTATATCCACAGTTAGCGAACTCTATTCAGCCTCCAGCTTCTAGTACAGGGGAAGACGTAGAAGAGGATAGTGACAATATGATTGGTTATATCCACAGTTAGCAAACTCTATTCAGCCTCCAGCTTCTAGTACAGGGGAAGACGTAGAAGAGGATAGTGACAATATGATTGGTTATATCCACAGTTAGCGAACTCTATTCAGCCTCCAGCTTCTAGTACAGGGGGAAGACGTAGAAGAGGATAGTGACATATATGATTGGTTATATCCACAGTTAGCGAACTCTATTCAGCCTCCAGCTTCTAGTACAGGGGAAGACGTAGAAGAGGATAGTGACAATATGATTGGTTATATCCACAGTTAGCGAACTCTATTCAGCCTCCAGATTCTAGTACAGGGGAAGACGTAGAAGAGGATAGTGACAATATGATTGGTTATATCCACAGTTAGCGAACTCTATTCAGCCTCCAGCTTCTAGTACAGGGGAAGACGTAGAAGAGGATAGTGACAATATGATTGGTTATATCCACAGTTAGCGAACTCTATTCAGCCTCCAGCTTCTAGTACAGGGGAAGACGTAGAAGAGGATAGTGACATACAGTGGGGAGAACAAGTATTTGATACACTGCCGATTTTGCAGGTTTTCCTACTTACAAAGCATGTAGAGGTCTGTAATTTTTATCACAGGTACACTTCAACTGTGAGAGACGGAATGTAAAACAAAAATCTGAAAAATCACATTGTATGATTTTTAAGAAAATAATTTGCATTTTATTGCATGACGTAAGTATTTGATACATCAGAAAAGCAGAACTTAATATTTGGTACAGAAACCTTTGTTTGCAATTACAGAGATCATACGTTTCCTGTAGGTCTTGACCAGGTTTGCACACACTGGAGCAGGGATTTTGGCCCACTCCTCCATACAGATCTTCTCCAGATCCTTCAGGTTTCGGGGCTGTCGCTGTGCAATACAGACTTTCAGCTCCCCTCCAAAGATTTTCTATTGGGTTCAGGTCTGGAGACTGGCTAGGCCACTCCAGGACCTTGAGATGCTTCTTACGGAGCCACTCCTTAGTTGCCCTGGCTGTGTGTTTCGGTTCGTTGTCATGCTGGAAGACCCAGCCACGACCCATCTTCAATGCTCTTACTGAGGGAAGGAGGTTGTTGGCCAAGATCTCGCGATACATGGCCCCATCCATCTTCCCCTCAATACGGTGCAGTCATCCTGTCCCCTTTGCAGAAAACCATCCCCAAAGAATGATGTTTCCACCTCCATGCTTCACGGTTGGGATGGTGTTCTTGGGGTTGTACACATCCTTCTTCTTCCTCCAAACACGGCGAGTTGAGTTTAGACCAAAAAGCTCTATTTTTGTCTCATCAGACCACATGACCTTCTCCCATTCCTCCTCTGGATCATCCAGATGGTCATTGGCAAACTTCAGACGGGCCTGGACATGCGCTGGCTTGAGCTTGGGGACCTTGCGTGCGCTGCAGGATTTGAATCCATGATGGCGTAGTGTGTTACTAATGGTTTTCTTTGAGACTGTGGTCCCAGCTCTCTTCAGGTCATTGACCAGGTCCTGCCGTGTAGTTCTGGGCTGATCCCTCACCTTCCACATGATCATTGATGCCCCACGAGGTGAGATCTTGCATGGAGCCCCAGACCGAGGGTGATTGACCGTCATCTTGAACTTCTTCTATTTTCTAATAATTGCGCCAACAGTTGTTGCCTTCTCACCAAGCTGCTTACCTATTGTCCTGTAGCCCATCCCAGCCTTGTGCAGGTCTACAATTTGATCCCTGATGTCCTTACACAGCTCTCTGGTCTTGGCCATTGTGGAGAGGTTGGAGTCTGTTTGATTGAATGTGTGGACAGGTGTCTTTTATACAGATAACGAGTTCAAAAGGTGCAGTTAATACAGGTAATGAGTAGAGAACAGGAGGGCTTCTTAAAGAAAAACTAACAGGTCTGTGAGAGCCGGAATTCTTACTGGTTGGTAGGTGATCAAATACTTATGTCATGCAATAAAATGTAAATTAATTACTTAAAAATCATACAATGTGATTTTCTGGATTTTTGTTTTAGATTCCATCTCTCACAGTTGAAGTGTACCTATGATAAAAATTACAGACCTCTACATGCTTTGTAAGTAGGAAAACCTGCAAAATCGGCAGTGTATCAAATACTTGTTCTCCCCACTGTATATGATTGGTTATATCCACAGTTAGCGAACTCTATTCAGCCTCCAGCTTCTAGTACAGGGGAAGACGTAGAAGAGGATAGTGACAATATGATTGGTTATATCCACAGTTAGCGAACTCTATTCAGCCTCCAGCTTCTAGTACAGGGGAAGACGTAGAAGAGGATAGTGACATATATGATTGGTTATATCCACAGTTAGCGAACTCTATTCAGCCTCCAGCTTCTAGTACAGGGGGAAGACGTAGAAGAGGATAGTGACAACATGATTGGTTATATCCACAGTTAGCGAACTCTATTCAGCCTCCAGTTTCTAGTACAGGGGAAGACGTAGAAGAGGATAGTGACAATATGATTGGTTATATCCACAGTTAGCAAACTCTATTCAGCCTCCAGCTTCTAGTACAGGGGAAGACGTAGAAGAGGATAGTGACAATATGATTGGTTATATCCACAGTTAGCGAACTCTATTCAGCCTCCAGCTTCTAGTACAGGGGAAGACGTAGAAGAGGATAGTGACAATATGATTGGTTATATCCACAGTTAGCGAACTCTATTCAGCCTCCAGCTTCTAGTACAGGGGGAAGACGTAGAAGAGGATAGTGACAATATGATTGGTTATATCCACAGTTAGCGAACTCTATTCAGCCTCCAGCTTCTAGTACAGGGGAAGACGTAGAAGTGGACAGTGACATATATGATTGGTTATTTATACAATCTTATGGGGGTTAGGCAAAAAAATACATAAAATCCTAAAATCAGGTCAAAATATATGTTTCCTAAAGCTAAAACAGATAACTTTGAGACCAAACGGTGGTGCGAGGAATGCAGGCCATTGTGGTTCCAAAGGTTTGGTAGAGCTTTAGACACGGCAGGAAGAAGGTTTAGAGGTCATACAGGACGAATAAACACTGAAAAAATTAGATATACTAGAGAGTGTGTGGAAAATGAATATCAAATGATATTTACAATAATCAAACAAAACCAAAATGTCGATTTAAACAATAGATTAGCAAATAAAATGATGTAATTTTTGGTTGAAGCAGGGGAAGGATAATAATGGAGGTAGAGGAAGGTCCAATGGTAATTCCAGAGGAGGAAGAAGGAGCTTTAACAGAGACAGGGATACTTGCAATTATTGTAAACACTGGGGACATTGGGTTGGAGACTGTAACGTTAGAATACAGGATGAGGAGAGACGAAGATATGGAGATAGAGAGAGGGGAAATGGGACTCCTGCCCAACCGCACCCTAATTCCCAGAATACACCTAGAGAGGAGAAGGCCGGGTAATCTATTATGGGGACAATGACATACAACACCGATGAGCAGGGAGGAGGTTAAACACATGATCAATGCACCACAACACCGATAAGCAGGGAGGAGGTTAAACACATGATCAATGCACCACAACACCAATAAGCAGGGAGGAGGTTAAACACATGATCAATGCACCACAACACCGATAAGCAGGGAGGAGGTTAAATACATGATCAAGGCACCACAACACCGATAAGCAGGGAGGAGGTTAAATACATGACCAATGCACCACAACACCGATAAGCAGGGAGGAGGTTAAACACATGATCAATGCACCACAACACCGATAAGCAGGGAGGAGGTTAAACACATGATCAATGCACCACAACACCGATAAGCAGGAGGAGGTTAAATACATGATCAATGCACCAAAATTGCATATTTCGGTTAGCCCATTAGATATACCACAGTTAAGTTTATGTGTATCTGGTAAAATAATTCAATTTCTAATAGATACAGGGGCAACTATGTCATGTTTAAGGCAACAAGATTGAAGGTGTCCTTTAAGTAATCAGAAAGTCCAGCCTATTGGAATTAGTGGAACTATGCAAATTGATCCTATATCTCTCCCATTACAAATTGATTTTGGAGGATATTCTTTTTCAACATTCATGTATAGGAAGTGCTACAACTCCTATGGCGTTAATCGGAAGAGACCTTTTAAGTAAACTCAATGCGACCATTTTTTGTTCACCAGATGGCATCGAGGTATATGGAACAACATGGGCTATTTTATGAACAAAGAGCAGAAAGTCATTTTAATCTGAAAGGGTGCAGAATAAATTATATGAATGTGTATGATCATTTGATATCAGTTTGGATAATACGCTTTGATATGACATTATATTGTGGTTCCGTACATCAATGCCAATCATATAATATCAAGGAGTGGTATGGAGAGCGTGAGGTTATTTTAGAGTGTAGTGGAAAAGTATATATGTTTTAATGAGAGGCTTGACTTTGACGGAGTTTCCTGAAGGTTAGAGAATTGGTGAGGATCCAATGACAGGAAGGTCAGTGTCCTTGACACTACAGTCTGGTTGTTTTGGTTCCGCTGGGAGTTTGTTTGAAGAAGTTGATTTGTGTCGATTAAGAATCGTAAAAAAAAAACAGGAAAGGATTGTTTGATGTGTCACGATCGTCGTTAGATGAAGCGGACCAAGGCGCAGCGTGATAAGCGTACATGTTTTATTAGGTGTACCACACGAACAAAAACCGGTTTGTGTCAAGAACTGCAATGCTGCTGGGTTTTTCACGCTCATGGTACACCACACAAAGGACATCCAGCCAACTTGACACAACTGGGGGAAGAATTGGCATCAACATGGGCCAGCATCCCTGTGGAACGCTTTCAACACCTTGTAGAGTCCATGCCCGGACGAATTGAGGCTGTTCTGAGGGCAAAAGTGGGGAGGTAACTCAATATTAGGAAGGTGTTTGATATAACGTCTTTTGATACAGCATTTATTAATGTCTTTAAAGTCATCAGCTGTAGGTGAGAGAGAGGAGAAGGACACGCCATGTGTTGTGTCGGTCACGGATGGGGGGCCAGAAGGTCGGCGTGCCAAGATAGATTAGGGGCCACTGTTGCTAATCTTAGAAAGGGTACGTGATGGAATGGCCTGGCTAGGGTGCCACACGATACTATGTACGGGGATCCTATTGTAGGAGATGAGTGACACTCAATAATGGTTGGCAACTGTGGGATGGAAGTAGCTCGGAGAGCATTATATAAACTGCGAGGTCTTCTATGGAAGTCATTCAGATGACAAGAGGCTACGCCCGTACTGCTTGTCATTGAATCCAGTACTGTAACCATTAAATAACAATGAATCAACTCTCCATCTAAGTGGTCGACTACTCTCTTACATCCTGAAGTACGAGATACCAGAGAAACTGGTCATAACAGATTGGAGTCTAAACGAACAGGATGCAGTTTACAGCCGAACTAACAGGTAAGCAGACTTTCATTTTTTTAATAGGTTAAATTCTGCTTATCTGTGGTAAAGCTGAGCTGTAACGAACGTATAAAATTCAATATTTTGTTGAGGGGAACAGATGAGTGTTATTCAAGTACGTAAACAGATGTAAGGAGAAGTAGCAAATAAGCCAATAACATGGTGCTGTGATTCAACAACAAATGCTCAGAGCGATCATGTTGAATCATGGCACCAATGACAAAATAGGCAAACTACATTTTAATAAAGATCAAGTTGGGGATTTGATTCCAGTATTTGATTACTAATATTGCATGAACTAATACAAGTAATGGATAGCCAACTTAGTAGACCGATATCTGGAAAAACTGTCTCCATTAAGAGTAAACCAGAGCTTCATTTTACCTCGAAGAGAGAGAAAGGAAATGACAAAATTATTACAGACAAATCCGCATTTAAAACAAGTATCTTTTAAAAGTAGTGTAAAATGTGCAAATGGATGTTAAGTAAATGAGGATTTTTCTATGTGGAACTATATCTTAGAGATTTATCAGCATGGACAGATAATGACTATCCTCAAGCTGGTAGTTTTAAAAGGGTTAAATTACAAGTAGAGCGAAAGTATATAATTGATAATACAGCCATAAGCTACCCGAAATGGGATTTTAAATGACATGAAAGAGGTGTGTAAATCATGGGATTTAATGAGTGCACAATGGACAGTAAATATCATTAGGAAGGAGGAAAAGTCAGTTAAGAAATTAGGTAATTTGTCAATGGAGCAACATAATCTACCTTATGAAAAGAGTCAGTCCACAAGGGGCTATAAAAGGATCTGAAAGTATGAAAGGAATTTATCCACAGTTAGCGAACTCTATTCAGCCTCCAGCTTCTAGTACAGGGGAAGACGTAGAAGAGGATAGTGACAATATGATTGGTTATATCCACAGTTAGCGAACTCTATTCAGCCTCCAGCTTCTAGTACAGGGGAAGACGTAGAAGAGGATAGTGACAATATGATTGGTTATATCCACAGTTAGCAAACTCTATTCAGCCTCCAGCTTCTAGTACAGGGGAAGACGTAGAAGAGGATAGTGACAATATGATTGGTTATATCCACAGTTAGCGAACTCTATTCAGCCTCCAGCTTCTAGTACAGGGGGAAGACGTAGAAGAGGATAGTGACATATATGATTGGTTATATCCACAGTTAGCGAACTCTATTCAGCCTCCAGCTTCTAGTACAGGGGAAGACGTAGAAGAGGATAGTGACAATATGATTGGTTATATCCACAGTTAGCGAACTCTATTCAGCCTCCAGATTCTAGTACAGGGGAAGACGTAGAAGAGGATAGTGACAATATGATTGGTTATATCCACAGTTAGCGAACTCTATTCAGCCTCCAGCTTCTAGTACAGGGGAAGACGTAGAAGAGGATAGTGACAATATGATTGGTTATATCCACAGTTAGCGAACTCTATTCAGCCTCCAGCTTCTAGTACAGGGGAAGACGTAGAAGAGGATAGTGACATACAGTGGGGAGAACAAGTATTTGATACACTGCCGATTTTGCAGGTTTTCCTACTTACAAAGCATGTAGAGGTCTGTAATTTTTATCACAGGTACACTTCAACTGTGAGAGACGGAATGTAAAACAAAAATCTGAAAAATCACATTGTATGATTTTTAAGAAAATAATTTGCATTTTATTGCATGACGTAAGTATTTGATACATCAGAAAAGCAGAACTTAATATTTGGTACAGAAACCTTTGTTTGCAATTACAGAGATCATACGTTTCCTGTAGGTCTTGACCAGGTTTGCACACACTGGAGCAGGGATTTTGGCCCACTCCTCCATACAGATCTTCTCCAGATCCTTCAGGTTTCGGGGCTGTCGCTGTGCAATACAGACTTTCAGCTCCCTCCAAAGATTTTCTATTGGGTTCAGGTCTGGAGACTGGCTAGGCCACTCCAGGACCTTGAGATGCTTCTTACGGAGCCACTCCTTAGTTGCCCTGGCTGTGTGTTTCGGTTCGTTGTCATGCTGGAAGACCCAGCCACGACCCATCTTCAATGCTCTTACTGAGGGAAGGAGGTTGTTGGCCAAGATCTCGCGATACATGGCCCCATCCATCTTCCCCTCAATACGGTGCAGTCATCCTGTCCCCTTTGCAGAAAACCATCCCCAAAGAATGATGTTTCCACCTCCATGCTTCACGGTTGGGATGGTGTTCTTGGGGTTGTACACATCCTTCTTCTTCCTCCAAACACGGCGAGTTGAGTTTAGACCAAAAGCTCTATTTTTGTCTCATCAGACCACATGACCTTCTCCCATTCCTCCTCTGGATCATCCAGATGGTCATTGGCAAACTTCAGACGGGCCTGGACATGCGCTGGCTTGAGCTTGGGGACCTTGCGTGCGCTGCAGGATTTGAATCCATGATGGCGTAGTGTGTTACTAATGGTTTTCTTTGAGACTGTGGTCCCAGCTCTCTTCAGGTCATTGACCAGGTCCTGCCGTGTAGTTCTGGGCTGATCCCTCACCTTCCACATGATCATTGATGCCCCACGAGGTGAGATCTTGCATGGAGCCCCCAGACCGAGGGGTGATTGACCGTCATCTTGAACTTCTTCTATTTTCTAATAATTGCGCCAACAGTTGTTGCCTTCTCACCAAGCTGCTTACCTATTGTCCTGTAGCCCATCCCAGCCTTGTGCAGGTCTACAATTTGATCCCTGATGTCCTTACACAGCTCTCTGGTCTTGGCCATTGTGGAGAGGTTGGAGTCTGTTTGATTGAATGTGTGGACAGGTGTCTTTTATACAGATAACGAGTTCAAAAGGTGCAGTTAATACAGGTAATGAGTAGAGAACAGGAGGGCTTCTTAAAGAAAAACTAACAGGTCTGTGAGAGCCGGAATTCTTACTGGTTGGTAGGTGATCAAATACTTATGTCATGCAATAAAATGTAAATTAATTACTTAAAAAATCATACAATGTGATTTTCTGGATTTTTGTTTTAGATTCCATCTCTCACAGTTGAAGTGTACCTATGATAAAAATTACAGACCTCTACATGCTTTGTAAGTAGGAAAACCTGCAAAATCGGCAGTGTATCAAATACTTGTTCTCCCCACTGTATATGATTGGTTATATCCACAGTTAGCGAACTCTATTCAGCCTCCAGCTTCTAGTACAGGGGAAGACGTAGAAGAGGATAGTGACAATATGATTGGTTATATCCACAGTTAGCGAACTCTATTCAGCCTCCAGCTTCTAGTACAGGGGAAGACGTAGAAGAGGATAGTGACATATATGATTGGTTATATCCACAGTTAGCGAACTCTATTCAGCCTCCAGCTTCTAGTACAGGGGAAGACGTAGAAGAGGATAGTGACAACATGATTGGTTATATCCACAGTTAGCGAACTCTATTCAGCCTCCAGTTTCTAGTACAGGGGAAGACGTAGAAGAGGATAGTGACAATATGATTGGTTATATCCACAGTTAGCAAACTCTATTCAGCCTCCAGCTTCTAGTACAGGGGAAGACGTAGAAGAGGATAGTGACAATATGATTGGTTATATCCACAGTTAGCGAACTCTATTCAGCCTCCAGCTTCTAGTACAGGGGAAGACGTAGAAGAGGATAGTGACAATATGATTGGTTATATCCACAGTTAGCGAACTCTATTCAGCCTCCAGCTTCTAGTACAGGGGAAGACGTAGAAGAGGATAGTGACAATATGATTGGTTATATCCACAGTTAGCGAACTCTATTCAGCCTCCAGCTTCTAGTACAGGGGAAGACGTAGAAGTGGACAGTGACATATATGATTGGTTATTTATACAATCTTATGGGGGTTAGGCAAAAAAATACATAAAATCCTAAAATCAGGTCAAAATATATGTTTCCTAAAGCTAAAACAGATAACTTTGAGACCAAACGGTGGTGCGAGGAATGCAGGCCATTGTGGTTCCAAAGGTTTGGTAGAGCTTTAGACACGGCAGGAAGAAGGTTTAGAGGTCAGACAGGACGAATAAACACTGAAAAAATTAGATATACTAGAGAGTGTGTGGAAAATGAATATCAAATGATATTTACAATAATCAAACAAAACCAAAATGTCGATTTAAACAATAGATTAGCAAATAAAATGATGTAATTTTTGGTTGAAGCAGGGGAAGGATAATAATGGAGGTAGAGGAAGGTCCAATGGTAATTCCAGAGGAGGAAGAAGGAGCTTTAACAGAGACAGGGATACTTGCAATTATTGTAAACACTGGGGACATTGGGTTGGAGACTGTAACGTTAGAATACAGGATGAGGAGAGACGAAGATATGGAGATAGAGAGAGGGAAATGGGACTCCTGCCCAACCGCACCCTAATTCCCAGAATACACCTAGAGAGGAGAAGGCCGGGTAATCTATTATGGGGACAATGACATACAACACCGATGAGCAGGGAGGAGGTTAAACACATGATCAATGCACCACAACACCGATAAGCAGGGGAGGAGGTTAAACACATGATCAATGCACCACAACACCAATAAGCAGGGAGGAGGTTAAACACATGATCAATGCACCACAACACCGATAAGCAGGGAGGAGGTTAAATACATGATCAAGGCACCACAACACCGATAAGCAGGGAGGAGGTTAAATACATGACCAATGCACCACAACACCGATAAGCAGGGAGGAGGTTAAACACATGATCAATGCACCAGAACACCGATAAGCAGGGAGGAGGTTAAACACATGATCAATGCACCACAACACCGATAAGCAGGGAGGAGGTTAAATACATGATCAATGCACCAAAATTGCATATTTCGGTTAGCCCATTAGATATACCACAGTTAAGTTTATGTGTATCTGGTAAAATAATTCAATTTCTAATAGATACAGGGGCAACTATGTCATGTTTAAGGCAACAAGATTGAAGGTGTCCTTTAAGTAATCAGAAAGTCCAGCCTATTGGAATTAGTGGAACTATGCAAATTGATCCTATATCTCTCCCATTACAAATTGATTTTGGAGGATATTCTTTTTCAACATTCATGTATAGGAAGTGCTACAACTCCTATGGCGTTAATCGGAAGAGACCTTTTAAGTAAACTCAATGCGACCATTTTTTGTTCACCAGATGGCATCGAGGTATATGGAACAACATGGGCTATTTTATGAACAAAGAGCAGAAAGTCATTTTAATCTGAAAGGGTGCAGAATAAATTATATGAATGTGTATGATCATTTGATATCAGTTTGGATAATACGCTTTGATATGACATTATATTGTGGTTCCGTACATCAATGCCAATCATATAATATCAAGGGAGTGGTATGGAGAGCGTGAGGTTATTTTAGAGTGTAGTGGAAAAGTATATATGTTTTAATGAGAGGCTTGACTTTGACGGAGTTTCCTGAAGGTTAGAGAATTGGTGAGGATCCAATGACAGGAAGGTCAGTGTCCTTGACACTACAGTCTGGTTGTTTTGGTTCCGCTGGGAGTTTGTTTGAAGAAGTTGATTTGTGTCGATTAAGAATCGTAAAAAAAAACAGGAAAGGATTGTTTGATGTGTCACGATCGTCGTTAGATGAAGCGGACCAAGGCGCAGCGTGATAAGCGTACATGTTTTATTAGGTGTACCACACGAACAAAAACAACAAACGATACGTGAAGTCCTAAGTTAATAACACAAACCAAACGGAACAAGATCCCACAATACTAAAATGCCAAAAGGCTGCCTGAGTATGGTCCCCAATCAGAGACAACAAGCTACAGCTGTCTCTGATTGGGAACCACCCTGGCCAACATAGAAATACACGAACTAGAACAAAACATAGAAAATAACACATAGAAAATCCACACCCTGGCTAAACATATAAGAGTCCCCAGAGCCAGGGTGTGACATGATGGAGTGACCTAGGAGTTAAACTGAACCAAACATGAAGCTACTACAGCCATCTAGGATTGTTAAAGTTGTAAAGTTAGTTTTTTAAACCCTACGATATAGGTAAATGCAGAACGCTGTTTGAGAATGGTTTTTATTTGTTGTTTGGAGAGTTTCTAGGTATTATTGATCTGTGGGTGTTAGCAACTGGGGTTGGCTGAACGTGAGAGAGCTGTAAGTGTCATAATGGGTTAAGTTTGGTGTACCCGGATCACTGGTTGCTGTGGAAAAGGAGGAGGTAAAAGGGTGGTGAGTGTTAACGGTGAGAAATGGCTAGCTAGTTAGTGGTGTTAACTAGTAGCGTTTAGATTGGTGACGTAACTTGCTCTGCGACCTTGAAGGAGTTGTTTGCCTCGCTCTGCAAGGTCGCGCCTTTTGTTTGAATGACTGCTGTTAATGTGTGCAGAGGGTCCCTGGTTCAAGACCATGTAGGGAAGGAAGCAAAACTGTTACATTGATGCTGTTGACCTGAATCACTGATTTAATTGATAAGATTATACGAAAGAGATTGTCCTACCAAACCATAGTGGCGTTGGATA
Source organism: Coregonus clupeaformis (assembly GCF_020615455.1). Lineage (NCBI taxonomy): Eukaryota > Metazoa > Chordata > Actinopteri > Salmoniformes > Salmonidae > Coregonus > Coregonus clupeaformis. The sequence goes on from NW_025535004.1 coordinate 118,378, forward strand.
ACATAGTAGTTTCAGTGGCATCTCTGTGAATGGAGGTTTTATGTGTTTTGACTATAACTTAACAATCATTTGTAACCTGCTAAAGTACCGTTAGATGGAAAGACAGCAGTAGAGGATAAAGGAGATTGTAGAGGGTTTTCTGTGTTAAAAGGAAAGTAGGTTAATTGGGAGATGAGAAATGTTGCATTGGATTGTTTGAGTAGACTGGTATTAAAATCATTATTTCTAGTAAGGTCAATGAAAATATGTTATTAGGTAGTAGTGGGTTGTGAATAGAATTGACTGATGCCATGATTTAGTAAGCGGGTGAAAGAGAGTAGTGCTCACTGTGCTATATCAGGATGTAAAGGATGCAGGGGGTGATGTGGAGCAGATATCTGAATAGTTGAATATGGAACGTTCTTTGACAATTGTTTTATTATTATTATTAAATTCTATAGTTTGTTTAACCATCAGTGAGTTATGCAAACAGCTAATTAATTCAAAAAAACGATAATTTGTTTCTGGTACGTTGAACAATGGGAGGTATTTTTACTATTATGCTGATGGAGAAGTACACATATTTTGTTAGTTCTGAATTTATTAAACAATAGGTTTATATTTCAATACATCACTGCAACAAGTTGAGCAGATTACATTACCGAAAAGAGGTTATAGATGTTCATCTTTTGAGAGATTTTATGTAATCTTCTTCTGGAGTATTTATGAGGAATTAGATTGAAACAAACTATTATTGATGTGAGGTAGGACAGGGTATATCTGCATCATGTTTTGTGTGTAATTAATATTTTTGGATTGCTGATTATAATTGAATGTTAACGAAATATATACTTTCTCTTCCAGGAAAATGGGGATTTCCTTATCTCTCATTGGGATGTTTCAAAAGTCTGTGGGCTGGGGGGAGCAGTTACTAAAATTTGTCAGTCTTATAATTAGGTCATAAGAGGGAGCTACCAAATTAAATAAGGCCTGGCTAGTTTTGTTTGTTGTTTTCCAATAGGGTTTTTCAAATAACCACACACAACCCACCTATTGTAATGGTTATATAGGGTTGTTATTTTAGGTGGTTTTAACGGGTCAAAGATGATAAGTTAAAGGAACACACACATTGAACTTTCTGAAGTTTTTTGTTTTATATGTGAGTTTTGGATAAACACGTGATTTATTTTGAGAAGAAATGTAATGAGGACTTACTGTGCACTGGGGATGCAAAACATTTATAAAATGTTTTGACTGTGGTTAATGACTAGTTTATACTATAGAATGGAACACTTATTTGAATGACCTCTGAACTCTTTCTTGACTTTCTAGTGTGAATTGATCACCCACACTGGAAAGCCAAGAGGCATAGGATTGGGAATTTAAGGTAATTTATTATACAGAGTTGAGGGTAATTTATAATACTGATTGTCACGATCGTCGGGAACAGAGGACCAAGGCGCAGCGTGGAAGGTGAACATATTTTTATTATATGAGTAATCACACGAACAAAACAACAAACGATAACGTGACGTCCTCGGTTCAAACACAAACCTAATTGGAACAAGATCCCACAAACACTGTGGGAACACAGCCTGTCTAAATATGGTTCCCAATCAGAGACAACCAGCAACAGCTGACACTCGTTGCCTCTGATTGAGAACCACTCTGGCCAACATAGACATACATGAACTAGAAAAACAAAGAACACTCACACCCTGGCTCAACATACAAGCCTCCCCAGAGCCAGGGCGTGACACTGATAATTATGAAGAATTGTATAATTTGGCAATAGTCATATCTATGATTCAGACCATAATAAGGTCAGAGTGAGAGAGCTAGTCCTGAATGAGGAACACATGGCGCTAGTCAATGTTGATATTACTTCAATTACTTAATGGGATACAATTAAGTTAAGGTATTATCAAATGTTGTCATTTTAATTTCATTTATTATTTTGGTTTAACAGGCAATGTTGTTGTTTTGGTTTTTCAAACGCATTAATCACAATGTGAGTCATGTGTCCAAAGAGGGGAAGTACTGCCTGCATGAGGCTTTTTGGTAAATATGCAAATTGTATTAAGAATATGAGCAATAGTAATTAATGTGTTATGGGTTAGATTACATGTTTTAGGTGAAAGTGTATTTGTGGTATAAGGCAGGATGTAGGGGAGGTCTGTTTATGAAACTAGTGACCTATAACAAGATGCAAAAATGTGCACTTCCTAATATCAAGGCTTCTCCTGACTGATAAGAAGACAGGGTATGGTAGCATATGGTGTCTCACCTAACAATGTGCCTAAGACTTCCCACGGGTGAAGGCTTCTCTGCCAAACCTAACAGGAGAATCTGGACATTGTATGCACCCTGGAGACTGGCGGTAAAAGATTAAATAAGTCAGAGATGGACAAAACCTTGGTGGGGAGGTCAGTACTAGGTGTTGCTGGTTACCTCTATGGAGGGGAAAGTACCAGAGAGAGATACCTGCATCTATCCCACTGTAGGAGTGTGCCAACCCAGAGAAGGAAGATGGCATCGCCACTGCGGAGCATTGTTTTATTTTGTGTCTGTCTGTGTCTGTGTGTCTTTGCAGCAGGGATTCTCAACTTCCCTATTGGTACGCTGCCAGAAGGACACACTCCACAGAGCCATGTTGAGAAATGGAAAAGGACTCTGCGTGATCCTAGACCCTAGTGACGGAAGAAGAGTCAGAGCTAAAAGGACCATACATCGTCACCCAGTGTTATGATGAGTTTCTGGTATTGAGAAGTTCAAGATGCAAGAATTTACTTAGACATTCTGTGGAGATTTTATACCAAGTATTTATTAAATCACGAGCTCGTGGGTTCATCTAACACACAGACATGGCTTTGCCCTTCGTCAGTTGAACTCCCCACACATACAGATCTAACCTCCTTTATTGTCACGGTTTACTACGCCAGAACCCAGAAGCAGACCAGGACAAGGTACTTAGAGAAAAAGGTGAGTGTTTATTAATTGACTCCCGAGTGAGGCTGAATAATCCAGGGACAGAGCGGGTGGCGTGGATGGGTTGTTGAGGGTGCAGTGGTAGGTCCAGACATGGCTCGGCAGCCGCCGACCATCAGGCAGAGGTTGGGTGAAGGTTCCGGGTGAGAGACTGCAGACAGAACAAAACGGAGGTGAGTACACAGCAAATCAACAAGGTGCAAAACAACAAAAACTAACGCTAGAACTCAAGGCTGATACGCTGACAAACATACTGTTCATGGCTAACGATCCGGCAGGAACTGGATGTTCGGCCAGAGCCTAAGAAGGGTGATGATCAGGACCAGGTGTGCAGATTGCTGATGGGATGCAGGTGCGGAACACAAGAGCGCTCCCGGAGCGTTCCCGAACCCTCGGGAAACTGGAGATTACGAACAGGAACACTCGTCACCAGACAGGACCCGACTCAGACAGCCGGGATCGTTACAGTACCCCCCCTCCGACCGAACGCCACCGGGCGGACTCCCGGAGCGCCAGGATGGAGGCGGTAGAAGTCACTGATGAGGTCCGCGTCTAGGACCTGTCGCCGCGGAATCCAACTCCTCTCCTCAGGACCATACCCCTCCCAGTCCACGAGATACTGGAAACCCCGGCCCCGCCGTCTGGAATCCATGATGCGCCGCACCGTGTAGGCAGGACCACCTCCGATCATCCGAGGAGGAGGAGGAGGAGGCGGAGGAGGCAACAGAGGACTGAGGAGGACAGGCTTGAGGCAGGAGACATGAAAGGTGGGATGGACTCTGAGCGTCCTCGGTAGTTTGAGTCGAACTGCCACTGGATTGATCACCTTCTCCACCACAAACGGACCAATGAACTTCGGTAACAACTTCCCTAGACTCAGTCCGTAACGGAAGATCCCGTGTGGCCAACCAAACCCTATCTCCGATGGTATAGGTGGGAGCGGGGATCCGGCGACGATTCGCCTGGAGCTGATACCGGTCCGAAACTCTAAGGAGTGCCTTTCTGGCCCGATGCCAGGTCCGGTGGCAACGATGCATATGGGCCTGAACAGAAGGCACTGAGAGCTCCTTCTCCTGAGAAGGAAACAGGGGAGGTTGGTAGCCATACAGGCACTGGAAGGGAGACATCCCAGTGGCAGATGTAGGAAGAGTATTGTGGGCATACTCAACCCAAGGCAACTGAGAGACCCAGGAGGTGGGGTTGGAAGAGACCAGACAGCGTAGCGTGGATTCCATCTTCTGGTTGGCTCTCTCCGCCTGACCATTGGATTGGGGGTGAAAACCAGATGTGAGACTGACTGTAGCTCCAATGGCCAAACAGAAGGACTTCCAGACAGCAGAGGTAAACTGAGGGCCACGGTCGGAAACGATATCACTGGGCAAACCGTGGACCCTGAAAACCTCCCCTAACCAGGATCTCGGACGTCTCCGAGGCAGAGGGAAGCTTGGCAATAGGCACAAAGTGGGCGAACTTGCTGAATCTGTCCACGATCGTCAGAACGACCGTGTTCCCCTCAGAAGCGGGCAACCCAGTGACGAAGTCCAGGGCCAGATGCGACCATGGTCGCCGGGAATAGGAAGGGGGTGAAGTAGTCCAGAGCTGGGCCGATTGGTACTCTTATTCTGCGCACACACTGGACAGGCAGCAACAAACCCCCGAGTATCCTCGGCCATGGCAGGCCACCAAAAACGTCTGCGAAGAAACGCCATTGTCCGAGCCACGCCAGGGTGACAAGCCATCTTGCTGGCGTGGGACCATTTGAGGACAGCAGGGCCGAACCGACTCAGGCACAAACAACCGACCCGGGTGGACCGTTACCGGGACCGGGCTGAGTCCGAAGGGCCGCCAGCACCTCCTCCTCAATCTTCCACATAACTGCTCCCACGACGCAGTTCCGGGGGAGAATTGTCTCGGTCTTGGGCCCACTCTCCTCCGTCTTGGAGAACATCCGGGACAAGGCGTCCGCCTTGCCGTTCTTAGATCCAGGTCGAACGTCAGGGCAAACTTGAATCGTCCGAAAAACAACGCCCACCTGGCCTGACGGGAGTTGAGACGTTTAGCCGATTGCACGTAAGCAAGATTCTTGTGGTCAGTCCAGACAATAAACGGTTGCTCCGCCCCCTCCAACCAGTGGCGCCACTCCTCCAAGGCAAGTTTCACCGCGAGAAGCTCCCGGTTACCCACATCGTAATTCCTCTCCGCAGGCGAAAGGCGACGAGAGTAGTAGGCGCAGGGATGGAGTTTACTGTCCGTGGAGCATCGCTGCGACAGGATGGCGCCAACTCCCACATCAGACGCGTCCACTTCAACGACGAACTGACGGCCCGTGTCCGGTTGAGAGAGAATCGGTGCGTTGGTGAATCGCCTCTTCAAATCCAGAAACGCTCGATCCGCCTCCGGATTCCACTTGAAGGTCCTGATACTGGAAGTCAAGGCAGTTAACGGAGCGGCCACACGGCTGTAATCCCGGATGAATCTGCGGTAGAAATTCGCAAACCCCAAAAATCTCTGGAGCTGCAATCTCGTACCGGGCTGGGCCCATTCCAGAACCGCTCTAACCTTCTCCTGGTCCATCCTAATCTCTCCCCTGGAGATGATGTACCCGAGAAAGGATGTCGTGTGGGCGTGAAACTCGCACTTCTCGGCCTTCACGAACAGGCGATTCTCCAACAATCGCTGCAGAACCTGCCGGACATGCTGGACGTGGTCGGAAGGTTCCTTCGAGAAGATTAGAATGTCATCCAGGTAAACAAACACAAAGAGACCGATCATATCTCTCAGGACGTCGTTCACCATACTCTGGAATACCGCTGGAGCATTGGTCAGTCCAAACGGCATCACCTGATACTCGAAGTGACCCATCGGTGTATTGAAACCCGTCAACCACTCGTCCCCCTCTCTGATCCGGACCAGGTGATACGCATTGCGTAGGTCTAGCTTGGTGAACACCGTAGCACCCTGTAAGGAGTCGAAGGCAGAACTCATCAAGGGCAGGGGATACTTGTTCTTGACCGTGATGTCATTCAACCCCCGATAATCAATACACGGTCGAAGAGAGCCATCCTTCTTACCCACAAAGAAGAATCCTGCCCCCAGGGGGTGATGACGAGGGACGAACGAGACCAGCAGCTAGGGACTCCTTGATGTAGGTCTCCAACGCCTCACGTTCAGGTCGGGAGATACTGTATAACCTTCCCTTGGGGTAGACAGCTCCAGGGACCAGGTTGATGGCACAATCATATGGTCGGTGGGAAGGGAGTGACAGAGCCTTCTGCTTACTGAAAACTTCCCCCAAATCGTGATATGTCTCGGGAACCAGGGACAAATCTGGGGGTTTAGCCTCAATCACCTGACTGGGAACCGAATGGGGGCAGGCAGTCTTGAGACAGTTAGCATGACAATCCAGGCTCCAACTCGTTACCTTGCCCGTCACCCAATCGAACGTGGGATTGTGTTCCTTCAGCCAGGGGTATCCAAGGACCAGAGGAACATGGGAAGACGGCAGAATGAAGAATGAAATCATCTCAGAATGATTCCCCGACAACCGCATCTTAACCGTTCAGTCCTCATCGTGATACGTGCCAGACTACTGCCGTTCAGAGTGGTCGCTTCAATGGCTTCCGGCAATTGCTCCTTGGAAAGCCCCAGCTGTTCCACCAACTTCGGCATCAAGAAAGCTTCCATCGGCACCTGAATCGATAAAAGCGTTAAGCGCTAAGCTCTGATTCCTGTTCACAAGGGTAGCCGGGAAACGGGGTCTGACAGAGGTACTGAGAGGTTGAAACTGGCTCGCTAAAAGTCCTCCCAACTTTAGCGAGCCGGGCAGTTTGACGACCGCCGGGAACAGGTGGAGATGTAATGTCCCGAGCTACCGCAGTAGAGGCAGCAGTTGGTCTGACGTCTATGTTGACGCTCCTCCTTGGTTAACCCGTGCCGCCCCACTTGCATGGGTTCAGAATCGGGAGAGAGGACCTCTCCACTAATCCATTGTGGTGGAGAATGATCGACGTGTTCTGGTCCACCACCCGACCCGACTGGGAACTGAGAAGCTGATCGATTGACGGGCCCCATTGCTTCTCCCTCCTTCGCTCTCGGACTCGATTATCCACCCGAATAGACAAGGCTACCAAGCTGTCCAGGTCACTAGGCTCCGGATAGGAGATCAACTCATCCTTGAGCTGCTCCGACAGACCCTGGTAAAAGGCCGCTTGCAGAGACTCCTCGTTCCACCCACTCTCCACAGCCAACGTCTTGAACTCGATCACGAAGTCGGCCACGCTGCGAGTTCCTTGGTGAAGCGAAAACAGGCGCCTAGCTGCGTCCCTCCCTCGGACGGAATGGTCGAAGAGCTTCCTCATCTCGGCCGTGAACCCCTGGTATGAAGCCATGCAGGGGTCTTGTCGTTCCCAAACGGCTGAAGCCCACTCCAGCGCTCGACCACGCAGCAACGCAATCACAAAGGCTATCCTAGCCTTGTCTGTGGCATAAGAGTAGGGCTGTAGATCGAACACTAATCCACACTGCATAAGGAAGGAACGGCATCTTCCCAGCTCCCCCTCATATCTATCCGGCGTCGGAACCTCGGGCTCACGGAAGGACACAGCTCCCGAAGCGGCAGGCGAGATGGGTGAAACCGGTAGTGGATCCTCCACCGGAAACTTGCGTTGGTTCTGGACCTCCGTCAGACCGGTAGAAAGGTTCGAACTGACAACGCGATCTCCTGTAGTACCGTGCTATGATGGCCCAACATCTTCTCCTGATGGGTAATGGCATGGAGAACAGAGTCCAGGTCCGCTGGGTTCATTACGGGCCGGATCGTTCTGTCACGGTTTACTACGCCAGAACCCAGAAGCAGACCAGGACAAGGTACTTAGAGAAAAAGGTGAGTGTTTATTAATTGACTCCCGAGTGAGGCTGAATAATCCAGGGACAGAGCGGGTGGCGTGGATGGGTTGTTGAGGGTGCAGTGGTAGGTCCAGACATGGCTCGGCAGCCGCCGACCATCAGGCAGAGGTTGGGTGAAGGTTCCGGGTGAGAGACTGCAGACAGAACAAAACGGAGGTGAGTACACAGCAAATCAACAAGGTGCAAAAACAACAAAAACTAACGCTAGAACTCAAGGCTGATACGCTGACAAACATACTGTTCATGGCTAACGATCCGGCAGGAACTGGATGTTCGGCCAGAGCCTAAGAAGGGTGATGATCAGGACCAGGTGTGCAGATTGCTGATGGGATGCAGGTGCGGAACACAAGAGCGCTCCCCGGAGCGTTCCCGAACCCTCGGGAAACTGGAGATTACGAACAGGAACACTCGTCACCAGACAGGACCCGACTCAGACAGCCGGGATCGTTACATTTATACTCTTGGTTATAGTCCCTTTCACATACATCTGGCAGCCATCATAGCATCCCTTTCTCTGTTGTTATTACCCTTTGCCCCAGGTCATTATATCCTGTCCATCAATCACACTACCCTAAACATCAGTAATCTCCTTTGACATAATGGAATGTAGACTTCCTGACTCCAAACCCATTATCTACTAACTCTTGACTTTCACGATACTATGACATGACATCATTATACCATAAAAAACATCATATCAATCCACTTTTTATTTTACATTTTTTGGTAATTAAAATTACTTATCCCCCATAAATTCATATAAAATACAATATTCCCCCTCTGTAGTACATATATATCTGACCAGATCCTAAACTATGCTAGATAACTGAGAATTGACCCCTTCAACCTTTCATACCTGAATCCAACCTGATTCTCCATATATTTAATCAACAAAGGTATAAATTCTCAGTCATCTATCTTATGTGATATCAAACCTCTCAAACCTCTATAACTCAGTCTGAGTAAAAGATAAACAGATACTTAACTACTAAATATTCATGCTAATAATCTATGTAGTCAAAACCTTATTTTTATATATAAGGAAAAAATCCCACATAGACATCATCCCCCCTTTTTCTGATACACGCAACAAAAAAAAAAAAACATCCATAGAAATAAATTGTGACCATCATGACATCATCCATACAAAACAATTCTACATAACCATTACGAAATTACATGAAACTATAATCTGAACACATAAAAATAACAAAAACATCCGTCTTCCTCATCCATGCGCTGTCAGAGGACCCCCAAGCTTATCACTGGTCACCTGGGGGATCTATCTGATCGACTGAGATCGCCATCTGTCCACCTCTTCTTCCTGTAAACTTTAATTCCATGTCATACAATTCCAACTTAACGTTCCCATTCCTCAATCAACATTATTAATGGAATCTGAACTGTAACAAGATGACAAAGAATAATAATTAGTCCTCTCCCTCCTTGTATTACCATTAACTGACACATCTCTAACTGTAATAACTGGCATGTTAGTAATCGTTTGTACAGATCTTAAAATCAATCCCCGAAAAATTGGAAACAACCCCCCATAACTATGGCTGTAATGATTACAATGGCCATTAGAGGACCTAGAATACTAGCCATCCATGTTCCTATGGAATTACCACTAAAACAACCTTTAAAAAACTCCAACAGCATTCAAATTACCATATCCTCCTCATCTTAATATAATAGCCTCCAATTCTATGTGATTATCAATTACACATTCTAATGATTAACATCTCAGACCCAATTGCTTAACAACACATGATTGTTAAAATATACAATGTGAAACTCCGCCTTTGTCCTCCTAATATACCTGATATAACATACACATTATAACACTCTATTATCACTCCCTGTTACATCATCACATCCCTAGACTATTCCTGCTTTAATAATTCAACCAAAATCACATCATATGAAAATATCATAACCCCATGATAATAACCAATTAAGTACTTGCCATTCAACATAGATATGTAGCACCCTAAACATCCATATCAATATCACCCCATACTTCAAATCTATATCATTACTAATATGTTAATACTTTAACCGAATTAATCAACATATTCATGATTTCATTCACAATCCTCACCTTAACTTCCATGTTTCAAACAGTATGAGTCAACAATGTCTATTCAATAAATCATATAAATGTATCCTAAGACATGACCTTAATGTTTCACTGTTTAAAGCCATAATATCTATAGAAAACATTTATATCCTTATACATACTAATAATTCACTTAAATCACTCATTAATCTTATAAATTATAACCAACCAAATGACTGAACTCAACCAAATTTAAAATGACAATTCTTATTCACTTTATCCTTATCACTGAAAATGAAAACTCTCAACTTAATCACCCATTACGACTTTCAGAATGTATACTTATATTAACATACACTATAAACATTCAGAATTCAATTATGACTTTCCTCATCCTGAAAATAAATACAGATCATTATCTCAATGCATTCTCAATACTATCACTTTAGCAGTGTATATACCTACTATCATCTCCAGATCATCAGATTCCTCGTAGCCATCTGTTGCATTGGTTGACATGATACCTGTTCAATCTCCCCTCTATCCATACCTCCGTTGGTGTAGACTGTGTGATGATGCATGAACCTTCTTCCTTCACTAGTTCTATGATCATGCAGAGTCCTTCTCCATTTATCACCGTCTCTCTGTGGAGTGTATCCTTCTATCAGCGTACCAATAGTCTCTGCTGCAAAAACACACAGACAAAACAAAACAATGCTCCGCCGAAGCGGTGCCACCTTCCTCCTCTGCGTTAGAAAAGTCCTACAATGGTACATATAGATCTAGGAATCTCTCTCTCTTACTTGGCCCTCCATCAAGGTAGCCATCAACCCCTATTACTAACCTTCCCACTTGGGTGTTGTCCATCAATGACTTCATTAATCCTTTACCACCACATAGTCTCCAAGTCGAGAAAAATGTCCAGATTCTCCTGGTAGGTCTGGCAGACAAACCTTCACCTTTTCTAAAGAAAGTCTGCATAACATTGTTAGTTGAGCCACAGCATGCTACTTCATCCTGTCTTCTTATCAGTCC